>NW_026289643.1:0-5000 GCF_023373465.1 Oncorhynchus keta | reverse complement strand
AATCTAACCCTAACCCTTATCCTAACCCTTATTATAAATCTAACCCTAACCCTTATTATAAATCTAACCCTAACCCTTATCCTAACCCTTATTATAAATCTAACCCTAACCCTTATTATAAATCTAACCCTAACCCTTATCCTAACCCTTATTATAAATCTAACCCTAACCCTTATCCTAACCCTTATTATAAATCTAACCCTAACCCTAACCCTAACCCTTATTATAAATCTAACCCTAACCCTTATTATAAATCTAACCCTAACCCTTATCCTAACCCTTATTATAAATCTAACCCTAACCCTTATCCTAACCCTTATTATAAATCTAACCCTAACCTAACCCTTATTATAAATCTAACCCTAACGCTTATTATAAATCTAACCCTAACCCTTATTATAAATCTAACCCTAACCCTTATCCTAACCCTTATTATAAATCTAACCCTAACCCTTATTATAAATCTAACCCTAACCCTTATTCTAACCCTATTATAAATCTAACCTAACCCTTATCCTAACCCTTATTATAAATCTAACCCTAATGCTTATTATAAATCTAACCCTAACCCTTATTATAAATCTAACCCTAACCCTTATTATAAATCTAACCCCAACCCTTATTATAAATCTAACCTAACCCTTATTATAAATCTAACCCTAACCCTTATCCTAACGCTTATTATAAATCTAACCTAACCCTTATTATAAATCTAACCCTAACCCTTATTATAAATCCCTAACCCTAACCCTTATTATGGAGGTATTAAAATCTAACCCTAACCCTTATTATAAATCTAACCCTAACCCTTACCCTAACCCTTATTATAAATCTAACCCTAACCCTTATTATAAATCTAACCTAACCCTTATTATAAATCTAACCTAACCCTAATTATAAATCTAACCCTAACCCTTACCCTAACCCTTATTATAAATCTAACCTGGATTACCCTTATTATAAATCTAACCTAACCCTTATTATAAATCTAACCCTTATTATAAATCTAACCCTAACCCTTATTATAAATCTAACCCGACCCCTAACCCTAATTATAAATCTAACCCCCAACCCTTATCCTAACCCTTATTATAAATCTAACCCTAACCCTTATCCCCTAACCCTTATTATAAATCTAACCCTAACCCTTATCTAACCCTAACCCTATTATAAATCTAACCTAACCCTTATCCTAACCCTTATTATAAATCTAACCCTAACCCTTATTATAAATCTAACCCTAACCCTTATCCTAACCCTTATTATAAATCTAACCCTTGTCCTAACCCTTATTATAAATCTAACCCTAACCCTTATCCTAACCCTTATTATAAATCTAACTTTAGTTAACCCTTTATTATAAATCTAACCTAACCCTTATTATAAATCTAACCTAACCCTTATTATAAATCTAACCTAACCCTTATCCTAACCCTTGGTATAAATCTAACCCTAACCCTTATTATAAATCTAACCCTAACCCTTATCCTAACCCTAAGAGAGGGGATATTATAAATCTAACCCTAACCCTTATTATAAATCTAACCCTAACCCTTATCCTAACCCTTAGTTATAAATCTAACCCTAACCCTTATCCTAACCCTTATTATAAATCTAACCCTAACCCTTATCCTAACCCTTATTATAAATCTAACTCTAACCCTTATTATATCCTAACCCTTATTATAGAATCTAACCCTAACCCTTAGCCTAACCCTTATTATAAATCTAACCCTAACCCTTATTATAAATCTAACCCTAACCCTTATTATAAATCTAACCCTAACCCGGATCCTAACTCTTATTATAAATCTAACCCTAACCCTTATTATAAATCTAACCCCTAACCCTTATTATAAATCTAACCCTAACCCTTATCCTAACCCTTATTATAAAGTCTAACCCTAACCCTTATTATAAATCTAACCCTAACCGCTTATCCTAACCCTTATTATAAATCTAACCCTAACCCTTATTATAAATCTAACCCTAACCCTTATCCTAACCCTCTATTATAAATCTAACCCTAACCCTTATTATAACCCTTATTATAAATCTAACCCTAACCCTTATCTAACCCTTATTATAAATCTAACTCTAACCCTTATCCTAACCCTTATTATAGATCTAACCCTAACCCTTATCCTAACCCTTATTATAAATCTAACCCTAACCCTTATTATAAATCTAACCTGAACCCTAACCCTAACCCATGGAATCTAACCCGATAACCCTTAAGGGGAACCCTTATTATAAATCTAACCCTAACCCTTGATCCAGAAGCCTTATATAAATCTAACCTAAAGCTTATTATAAATCTAACCCTAACCATTATTATAAATCTAACCCTAACCCTTATTATAAATCTAACCTTGTTGGCCCAACCCAGTTACCTAACCCTTATTATAAATCTAACCCTAACCCTTATTATAAATCTAACCCCTAACCCTTACTCTAATGGTCTTAGAGATAAAATCTAACCACATAACCCTATCCTAAAAGGGGCTACCTTATTATAAAGTCTAACCCGAATGTTCAAAACTTAACCCTTATAAAATCTAACCTAAAATGATTAAATGATAAATCTAACCCTAACCCTTATTATAAATCTAACCCTAACCCTTATTATAAATCTAAACCCTAACCCTTATTATAAATCTAACCCTAACCCTAACCCTTATTATAAATCTAACCCTAACCCTTATCCTAAAATCCTTATTATAAATCTTTGAAACTAACCCTTATTAGCTAAATCTAACAAATCAAACCTTATTCTAACCCTTATTAAATAAAATGTAACCCTAACCGGTATTATAAATCTAACGTTGGCCTAATGCTTATTATAAATCTAACCCTAACCCTTATTATAAATAATCAACTCCAACCCTTACCACTAACTACCTTATCTTGGAAACAACCCTAACCCTTATTATAAATCTAACCCTAACCCGTTGATTATAAATCTAACCCTAACCTGATGCTAATTATAAATCTAACCCTAACCCTTAGCTAAATCCTGGGCGAACCCTTATTATAAATCTAACCCTAACCCTTATTATAAATCTAACCCTAACCCTTATTATAAATCTAACCCTAACCTTGCTAATTATAAAATCTAACCCTAACCCTAATTATAAATCTAATGAAAACCCTTATACAACCCTTAGATAAATCTAACCCCTAACCCTTATTATAAATCTAACCCTAACCCTTATTATAAATCTAACCCTAACCCTTATTATAAATCTAACCCTAACCCTTATCCTAACCCTTAAATCTAACCCTAACCCTTATTATAAATCTAACCCTAACCGTATCAGGTTTCAGGTATGACCCAGATGCAGACTTGTTTTGTGTCGAAAAAACAACCGTTTATTTCTAATAGAGGGGCAGGCAAATGACAGGTCAAAGGCAGGTACAGGTCATTAATCTAGAGAGGGTGATGGGTCAAGAACAACAGGCAGTCTCAGGGTCAGGGCAGGTAGGGGTCAGGGTCAGGGCAGGCAGTCTCAGGGTCAGGGCAGGCAGGGGTCAGGGGCAGGCAGGGGTCAGGGTCAGGGCAGGCAGGGGTCAGGGTCAGGGCAGGCAGGTGTCAGGGTCAGGGCAGGCAGTCTCAGGGTCAGGGCAGGCAGGGGTCAGGGTCAGGGCAGGCAGGGGTCAGGGTCAGGGCAGGCAGGGGTCAGGGTCAGGGCAGGCAGGGGTCAGGGTCAGGGCAGGCAGTCTCAGGGTCAGGGCAGGCAGGGGTCAGGGTCAGAGTCAGGGCAGGCAGGGGTCAGGGTCAGGGCAGGCAGGGGGTCAAGGTCAGGCAGGCAGTCTCAGGGTCAGGGCAGGCAGGGGTCAGGGTCAGGGCAGGCAGTCAGGGTCAGGGGCAGGGGTCAGGGTCAGGGCAGGGGTTAGGGGCAGGGTCAGGGCAGTCAGGGGTCAGGGTCAGGGCAGGCAGTCTCAGGGACAGGGCAGGCAGTCTCAGGGTCAGGACAGGCAGTCTCAGGGTCAGGGCAGGCAGGGGGTCAGGGTCAGGGCAGGCAGTCTCAGGGTCAGGGCAGGCAGGGATCATGGTCAGGCAGGCAGTCTCAGGGTCAGGGGCAGGCAGGGGTCAGGGTCAGGAGAGGCAGTCTCAGGGTCAGGGCAGGCAGTCTCAGGGTCAGGGCAGGCAGGGACTGGGTGGTCAGGGCAGGCAGTCAGGGTCAGGGCAGGCAGGGGTCAGGGTCAGGGCAGGCAGGGGTCAGGGTCCAGGGCAGGCTGATGGGTAAAAACGGGAAGGACTAGGAAACAGGAGCAAGAAACTGACAGGAGAAGGGGAACAAACGCTGGTAGGTTTCACAAACGAAACAAAATGGCAAACAGACAAACAGAGAACACAGGTATAAATGCCCTGGGGATAATGGGGAAGATGGGCAACCTGGAGGGGTGGAGAGAAGCACAAAGAAAGGTGAAACAGATCAGGTGTGCAAAACATAGGGTGTGTGTGTGTGTGTGTGTGTGTGTGTGTGTGTGTGTGTGTGTGTGTGTGTGTGTGTGTGTGTGTGTGTGTGTGTGTGTGTGTGACATGTGTGTGTGTGTGTGTGCCTGGAGAGAGGCTGACATGCCTGGAGAGGGGCTGACATGCCTGGAGGGGGACTGACATGCCTGGAGAGGGGCTGACATGCCTGGAGAGAAGGCTGAGAGAGGGCTGACATGCCTGAAGAGGGCTGACATGCCTGAAGAGGGGCTGAGACTGACATGCCTGGAGACATGAGAGGGAGACATGCTTGTAAACCGGCTGATGCCTGGAGAGCTGGGGCTGACATGCCTGGAGAGAGGCTGACATGCCTGGAGAGGGACTGACATGCCTGGAGAGGGCTGACATGCCTGGAGAGAGTCTGACATGCCTGGAGAGGGACTGATGCAGAGAGGATGTGCTGGAGAGGGGCTGACATGCCTGGGAGAGAGGATGACATGCCTGGAGAGGGGCTGACATGCCTGGAGAGAGGCTGACATGCCTGGAGAGGGACTGGCATGCG
>NW_026289642.1:0-9758 GCF_023373465.1 Oncorhynchus keta | reverse complement strand
AGCAGAGAACGTTGCAGTCTCTGATGTCCTCTGGAATGCCACCCTTGCTCGGATTTCGTCAACCTTGTTGTCAGAGACTGGACATTGGCAAGAAGAATGCTGGGGAGTGTGCGAGTTCATAAGAACGTGCGTTGAAGTGCGTTATCGTGCGTTGAAGATGTCGTTCCCATAGCAACGATTAAAACATTCCCTAACCAGAAACCGTGGATTGATAGCAGCATTAGCGTGAAACTGAATGCGCGAACCACTGCTTTTAATCAGGGCAAGGTGTCTGGTAACATGACGAATACAAACAGTGCAGCTATTCCCTCCACAAGGCTATCAAACAAGCTAAGCGTCAGTACAGAGACAAAGTAGAATCTCAATTCAACGGCTCAGACACAAGAGGCATGTGGCAGGGTCTACAGTCAATCACAGACTACAAGAAGAAAACCCAGGCAAGTCACCGGACCAGGATGTCTTGCTCCCAGGCAGACTCAATAACTTTTTTTTGCCCGCTTGAGGACAATACAGTGCCACCGGGACACGGCCTGCAACGAAACATGCAGTCTCTCCTTCCCAGCCGAGGTGAGTAAGACATTTAAACGTGTTAACCCTCACAAGGCTGCAGGCCCAGACGGCATCCCCAGCCGCGCCCTCAGAGCATGCGCAGACCAGCTGGCCGTGTGTTTACGGACATATTCAATCAATCCCTATACCAGTCTGCTGTTCCACTTGCTTCAAGAGGCCAACATTGTTCCTGTTCCCAAGAAAGCTAAGGTAACTGAGCTAAACGACTACAGCCCCGTAGCACTCACTTCCGTCATCATGAAGTGCTTTTGAGAGACTAGTCAAGGACCATATCACCTCCACCCCTACCTGACACCCTAGACCCACTCCAATTTGTTTACCGCCCAAATAGGTCCACAGGACGATGCAATCTCAACCACACTGCACACTGCCTAACTCCATCTGGACAAGAGGAATACCTATGTGAGAATGCTGTTCATCTGACTACAGCTCGGCATTCAACACCATAGTACCCTCCAAGCTCGTCATCAAGCTCAAGACCCTGGGTCTCGACCCCGCCCTGTGCAACTGGGTACTGGACTTCCTGACGGGGCCGCCCCAGGTGGTGAGGGTAGGCAACAACATCTCTCCCCGATGATCCTCAACACGGGTGCCCCACAAGGGGTGCACGTTCTGAGCCCCTCTCCTGTACTCCCTGTTCACCCACGACTGCGTGGCCACGCCGCCTCCCAACTCAATCATCAAGTTTGCGGACGACACAACAGTGGTAGGCTTGATTACCAACAAACGGCGAGACGGCCTGCCAGGGAGGTGTGAGGCCTCGGAGTGTGGTGTCAGAGAAAATAACCTCACACTCAACGTCAACAAAACTAAGGAGATGATTGTGGACTTCAGGAAACAACAGAGGGAACACCCCCTATCCACATCGATGGAACAGTAGTGGAGAGGGTAAGTTTAAGTTCCTCGGGCATACACATCACAGACAAACTGAATTGGTCCACTCACTGACAGCTGTCGTGAAGAAGGCGCAGCAGCGCCTCTTCTAGCCTCAGGAGGCTGAAGAAATTTGGCTTGTCACCAAAAGCACTCACAAACTTCTACAGATGCACAATTGAGAGCATCCTGGCGAACTGTATCACCGCCTGGTACGGCAACTGCTCCTGGCCTCAACCGTAAGGCTCTCAGAGGGTAGTGAGGTCTGCACAACGCATCACGAGGGCAAACTACCTGCCCTCAGGACACCTACACCACCCGATGTTACAGGAAGGCCATAAAGATCATCAAGGACATCAACCACCCGAGCCACTGCCTGTTCACCCCGCTATCATCAGAAGGCGTAGGTCAGTACAGGTGCATCAAAGCTAGGACCGAGAGACTGAAAAACAGCTTCTATCTCAAGGCCATCAGACTGTTAAACAGCCACCACTACCATTGAGTGGCTGCTGCCAACACACTACAATTAACACTGACTCAACTCATACTTTAATAATTGGGAATTGATGGGAAATTATGTAAATATATCACTAGCCACTTTAAACAATGCTACCTTATATAATGTTACTTACCCTACATGATTCATCTCATATGCATACGTATATACTGTACTCTATATCATCGACTGCATCCTTATGTAATACATGTATCACTAGCCACTTTAACTATGCCACTTTGTTTACATACTCATCTCATATGTATATACTGGGTACTCGATACCATCTACTGTATCTTGCCTATGCTGCCCTGTACCATCACTCATTCATATATCCTTATGTACATATTCTTTATCCCCTTACACTGTGTATAAGACAGTAGTTTTGGAATTGTTAGTTAGATTACTTGTTGGTTATTACTGCATTGTGGGAACTAGAAGCACAAGCATTTCGCTACACTCGCATTAACATCTGCTAACCATGTGTATGTGACAAATACAATTTGATTTGATTTGATTTGATTTAACAAAGGAAATTGAAGGACTAACAGTACAGATAGATAGCAATAAAAACTGTACTATAAAGGCAGAGAATAAGTTAGAGGAAAAACAAAACGAAATGGACGAACTTATTCAAGAAAGATCCAGTGTAATACTGTATATTATAAATAGATTATAATTATTATATATTATTATTATTATTATTATTATTAATATATCTCGAACTGGATGGAACTGGATGGAATATGGGTAAAAATAGACCAAATTATTTTTCAATCTTCAAGATATAAATGCTGACAAAAAAATGTATTGAAACTTGTTACAAATGATGGAGTCACGCTGATTCACCAAATTATATTTTGAAAATGAAGTAAAGTACTTTAAGAATATGTTTTCATTTCAGTCTCTTCATCTCCACTAACCGTAGCTAATTGTGTGGATAATAATGTAAAATGAACATCTGTACAGAAAGACGTGAAGGCCAAATTACAGAGGAGGGAAACTTATTATGATAATTCGACCTCAAAGGCTGAGAACCCAGGCTAGATGGTGCACAGTGGAAGTATACCAAACTCCAGGGCTAGATGGCATAACAGTGGGAAGTATATCAAACTCCAGGGCTAGATGGCATAACAGTGGAAGTATACCAAACTCCAGGGCTGGATGGCATAACAGGAAGTATACCAAACTCAGGGCTAGATGGCATAACAGTGGAAGTATACCAAACTCCAGGCTGGATGGCATAACAGTGAGTATACCAAACTCCAGGGCTAGATGGCATAACAGTGGAAGTATACCAAACTCCAGGGCTAGATGGCATAACAGTGGAGTATCACCAAACTCCAGGGCTAGATGGCATAACAGTGGAAGTATACCAAACTCCAGGTCTAGATGGCATACAGTGGAGGTATAACAAACTCCAGGCCTGGATGGCATACCAGTGGAAGTATACCAACCCAGGGCTAGATGTCATACCAGTGGAAGGGGATACCAAACTTGTTTGATCTACCTAGAGGACCATTATTATCATGTTTTAACCACTCCTATATAAACGGTAGATTTATCAGACGTATCAAGAAGGTCTGATATCATTATTCCTGAAACAGGATCCAAATGGTATATATAAAGATCCAGTCCATAAAAAATGAGAGGCCTCTACACTTCAGTGTTGTGATGCAACAATCCTAGCAAATGCTTCTGGCGCATTGAAGTAAAAAAAAAGTATTGTCAGATGTTATTCATCCTAATCAGACATGTTTATACATGGATGATACATTGAGGTAATATAAGACAAGTACTGGAAACAATAGAATATATGAAATATTGGGGACACCAGCCCACCAATTTCAGAGCTGATTTTGAAAGCTTTTTATAAAGTACGACAGGAGTTTACATATAAATGCCTTGAATATTTCAATTTTGGGGAATCAATTATAAATGGATTAAAATTATGTATAATAACCTAGGTGTAAAATAGTAAATAATGGCTACATCTCAGACAGTTTTAAACTATCTAGAGGAGCAAACAAGGTTGTCCACTATGGGCATATCTATTTTATTAAGGTGTCATTGTACGCTTGGCGTGTTTGTTCTTTGTTTAGTGTTCAAGACTTCTGTGTGTTTTTCCTGCGTGAAATTAGTGTTGTCTTTTAATCAGTTCTGTGTCCTGACTCCTTCCGAACCGCTGCACACTGACACCTGACACTCATCGAGGATCTAGATACCTTTTATATCCTCTCAGGATTCAAACCAAATTATGATAAGTGTTATCTAATATTATGTATTGATCACAAAAATTATAATTTTACATTACCATGTAGTTTACCCAATTAAATGGTCTGACGGAGATGTGGATATACTCGGTCTACAAATCTCAGAAGAAAGAAATGATCTCACTCCAATACATTTTTATAGAAAGTTAGCAAACATAGATAAGATCTTGCCACCATGGAAAGGAAAATACCTGTCTATTTCTAGAAAAATCACCCTGATTAACTGTTTAGTCATATCACAGTTTACCTGTTTGCTTATGGTCTGGCCTACACCTACTGACCTGCTTTTTAAATTATATGAACAAAAAATGAATTTTATTTGGAATGGCAAGCCAGACAAAATTAAAAGGGCCTATTTAAACAGTTAGAGTCTGAAGTTTATACACACCTCAGCCAAATAAATTTACACTGAGTTTTTCACAATTCCTTTAATCCAAGTAAACATTCCCTGTTTTAGGTCAGTTAGGATCACCACTTTTTTTTTTAAGAATGTGAAATGTCAGAATAATAGTAGAGAGAATTATTTATTTCAGCTTGTATTTTTCATCACATTCCCTTTGGGTCAGAAGTTTACAAACACTCACTAGTATTTGGTAGCACTGCCTTTAAATTGTTTAACTTGGGGTCAAACATTTCGGGAATCCTTCCACAAGCTTCCCAGAATAAGATGGGTGAATTTTGTCCCTTCCTCCTGACAGAGCTGGTGTAACTGAGACAGGTTTGTAGGCCTCCTTGCTCGCACACGCTTTTTCAAGTTCTGCCCACACATTTTCTATAGGATTGAGGTCAGGGCTTCTTGACGGCCACTCTAATACCTTGACTTTGTTGTTGAGGATGAAGTATGTACACCACAGTGTTTAGAATGTAGTAGAAAATACACCACAGTGTTTAGAATGTAGTAGAAGATACACCACAGTGTTTAGAATGTAGTAGAAGATACACATAGTGTTTTGAATCTAGTAGAAGATACACCACAGTGTTTAGAATCTAATAGAAGATACACCATAGTGTTTAGAATCTAGTAGAAGATACACCACAGTGTTTAGAATCCAGTAGAAGATACACCATAGTGTTTAGAATCTAGTAGAAGATACACCATAGTGTTTAGAATCTAATAGAAGATACACCACAGTGTTTAGAATCTAATAGAAGATACACCACAGTGTTTAGAATCTAGTAGAAGATACACCACAGTGTTTAGAATCAAATAGAAGATACACCACAGTGTTTAGAATCTAATAGAAGATACACCACAGTGTTTAGAATCTAGTAGAAGATACACCACAGTGTTTAGAATCAAATAGAAGATACACCACAGTGTTTAGAATCAAATAGAAGATACACCACAGTGTTTAGAATCTAATAGAAGATACACCACAGTGTTTAGAATCTAGTAGAAGATACACCACAGTGTTTAGAATCTAATAGAAGACACACCACAGTGTTTAGAATCTAATAGAAGATACACCACAGTGTTTAGAATCTAGTAGAAGATACACCACAGTGTTTAGAATCAAATAGAAGATACACCACAGTGTTTAGAATCCAGTAACCATATGAGAGATAAACTCCTAGAGATGAATGTACTTTAGTGCAAAAAGTGCAAATCAATCCCAGAACAACAGCAAAGGACCTTGTGAAGATGCTGGAGGAAACAGTTACAAAAGTAGCTATATCTACAGTAAAACAAGTCCTGTATCGACATAACCTGAAAGGCAGCTCAGCAAGGAAGAAGCCACTGCTCCAAAACCCACCATAAAAAGCCAGACTACGGTTTGCAACTGCACATGGGGACAAAGGTCATACTTTTTGGAGAAATGTCCTCTGGTCTGATTAAACAAAATATAACTGTTTGGCCATAATGACCATCGTTATGTTTGGAAGAAAAAGGGGAGGCTTGAAGCGGAAGACCACCATCCCAACCGTGAAGGGGGTGGCAGCATCATGTTGTGGGGGTGCTTTGTTGCAGGAGGGACTGGTGCACTTCACACAATAGATGGCTACATGAGGGAGGAAAATTAGGTGGATTTATTGGAAGCAACATCTCAAGACACCAGTCAGGAAGTTAAAGCTTAGTCTCAAATAGGTCTTCTAAATTGACAATGACCCAAGCATACTTCCAAAGTTGTGGCAAAATGTCTTAATGTATCTTTATAGGGTTACTGTATCTTCACAGGGTTATTGTATTTTCACAGGGTTACTGTACCTTCACAGGTTACTGTATCTTCATGGAGTTACTGTATCTTCATAGGGTTACTGTTAGGGTTACTGTATCTTCATAGGGGATGCTGTATATTCACAGCGTTGCTGTATCTTCACAGGGATACTGTATATTCACAGGGTTACTGTATCTTCATAGGGTTACTGTATATTCACAGGGTTACTGTATCTTCAGGGTTACTGTATATTCACAGGCTACTGTATCTTCATAGGTTGTGTATATCTCACAGGGTTACTGTATCTTCACAGGGATACTGTATATTCACAGGGTTACTGTATCTTCATAGGGTTACTGTATATTCACAGGGTTACTGTATCTTCATAGGGTTACTGTTGCATATTCACAGGGTTACTGTATCTTCATAGGTTACTGTATATTCACAGGGTTACTGTATCTTCACAGGGATACTTTATCTCTCAGCATTGTATCTTCATAGGGTTACTGTATATTCAGGGTTACTGTATCTTCACAGGGATACTTTATCTTCACAGCGTTACTGTATCTTCACATGGTTACTGTATCTTCACAGGGTTACTGTATCTTCACATTTTTACTGTATCTTCACAGGGATACTGTATCTTCACAGGGTTACTGTATCTTCACATGGTTACTGTATCTTCACAGGGATACTGTATCTTCACAGGGATACTGTATCTTCATAGGTTACTGTATCTTCACAGGGTTACTGTATCTTCATAGAGTTACTGTATCTTCATAGGGGTTACTGTATTTTCATAGAGTTACTGTATCTTCACAGGGTTACTGTATCTTCATAGTTACTGTATCTTCATAGGGTTACTGTATTTTCATAGAGTTACTGTATCTTCATAGGGTTACTGTATTTTCACAGGGTTACTGTATCTTACAGGGATACTTTATCTTCATAGGGGCGCTGTATCTTCACAGGGTACTTTATATTCATAGGGTTACTGTAGCTTCCCAGGGTCACTGTATCTTCATAGGGTTACTGTATCTTCACAGGGTTACTGTATCTTCATAGGGTTACTGTATCTTCACAGGGTTACTGTATCTTCATAGAGTTACTGTATCTTCATAGGTTACTGCATTTTCATAGAGTTACTGTATCTTCATAGGGTTACTGTATTTTCACAGGTTACTGTATCTTTACAGGGATACTTTATCTTCACAGGGTTACTAAACACTATGGTGTATCTTTCTCTGGATTCCAAACACTATGGTGTATGTATCTTCATCCCGTGCTGCCATCTTGAGTGGGTTGAGTCAAAAGCAATATAGATATCCTTCAGTAGAGGTCAGATATTCAACATTTAGCTTTTTTGTATGAAGCTTTTAACAACAGTCTAGTCTGCAGCTCACTAAATAAGGGGCTTGTTTATTTTGTTTGTATGAACAATACCATTTTATTGAATCGCAGAGGCAGTACATGTCACTTAAATTACAGTACAATTTTAGATTGACGATAATGAAAGTTGATGGAGCTTAACATCATAACATCATAAATTCATAACATCATAACATACTAACATCATAACATCATAACATTATAACATCATAACATCATAACATACTAACATCATAACATACTAACATCATAACATCATAACATTATAACATTATAACATTATAAAGATACTAACATCATAACATCGCAACATCATAACATCATAACATCATAACATCATAACATTATAACATTATAACATAATAACATCATAACATACTAACATAATAACATTATAACATTATAACATTATAACATCATAACATCATAACATCGTAACATCGTAACATCATAACATCATAACATACTAACATACAACATTATAAATATCATAACATCATAACATACTAACATTATAACATCATAACATCATAACATTATAACATACTAACATCATAACATTATAACATAATAACATATTAACATTATAACATCATAACATCATAACATACTAACATTATAACATACTAACATTATAACATCATAAATATCATAACATACTAACATACCAATATCATAACATCGTAACATCGTAACATCATAAACATCATAACATACTAACATTATAACATTATAACATTATAACATCGCAACATTATAACATACTAACATCATAACATTATAACATAATAACATACCAACATTATAACATCATAATATCATAACATACTAACATTATAACATACTAACATTATGTAACATCATATAACATACTAAAAATTATAACATTATAACATTATAATATCACAACATTATAATATTATAACATTATAACATTATAACATCATAACATTATAACATACTAACATCATAACATTATAACATAATAACATACTAACATTATAACATCATAACATCATAACATACTAACATTATAACATACTAGCATTATAACATCATAACATACTAAAATTATAACATTATAACATTATAACATCACAACATTATAACATTATAACATTACAACATTATAACATTATAACATCATAACATCACAACATCATAACATTATAACATCATAACATCACAACATCACAACATCATAACATCATAACATACTAACATACTAACATTATAACATACTAACATTATAACATACATACATTATAACATACTAACATTATAACATACTAACATTATAGCATACTAACATCATAACATCATAACATCATAACATACTAACATTATAAAATACTAACATTATAGCATACTAACATTATAACATTATAACATTATAGCATACTAACATTATAACATACTAACATTATAGCATACTAACATTATAACATCATAACATCATAACATCATAACATACTAACATTATAACATACTAACATTATAACATTATAACATCATAACATCATAACATACTAACATTATAACATACTAACATTATAACATCATAACATACTAACATTATAACATTATAACATTATAACATCATAACATTATAACATTATAACATTATAACATCACAACATTATAACATTGCAACATTATAACATTATAACATTATAACATCACAACATCACAACATCACAACATCATAACATCATAACATACTAACATACTAACATTATAACATACTAACATTATAACATATATACATTATAACATACTAACATTATAACATACTAACATTATAGCATACTAACATTATAACATCATAACATCATAACATCATAACATACTAACATTATAAAATACTAACATTATAAAATACTAACATTATAACATACTAACATTATAGCATACTAACATTATAACATTATAACATTATAACATACTAACATTATAACATACTAACATTATAGCGTACTAACATTATAACATTATAACATT
>NW_026289641.1:0-4343 GCF_023373465.1 Oncorhynchus keta | reverse complement strand
AATAGAAGCTAGCTAGCTTACAAAGAATAACAACAAAAAATATCTAGTTAACAGAAGAAAGGAAGACAAAATAAGGACAAAGAAGGACAGAAGAAAAGGAAAAGAAAGAGGACAACAAAGTGAAACAGTCAGCACTTCTATTGCAACTTCGTATTTCGTCGTCCCTAACGTAGTCTACACTGCTATCTGCCCAGCAGCTAGCCAGCTAACAAACGTCCACCGTCTACCGAATAGCAGCACTTTAGAAACTATTACACTCAACTGGCGACTTGATTAGTGTAGTGTTAGTAGCTACATAGTTGTCTTTGCTGTCTTCGTATCCAAGATAATTGTGTAGTTTAGAGCGTGTAGTCTTAGAGTGATTATCTTAATTTACCGAGGTTAGCTAGCCAGCTATTTGTTGTCCTTAACGTAGGAGACACTGCTAGCTAATGACAGCTAGCCAACGTCTACTGAATAGAACTTCCCGCACTCAACAACCCGGTCGCATTCACGCCGCTCCACAGGTAGTATCACATTTTCATTTCATTTCATTACAACTGCAACGGTTTGATTTGTTTGATCGTGAGCTAGCTACATAGCTAGCTACATAGCCGTCTGTGTATCAAGATAATTGTGTAGTCTAGAGCGATTTTCTAGGTTAGCTAGCCAGCTATTGTCGTTCTTTTAACGCATGGCGTAGCGTAATCAACACTGCTAGCTAGCCAGCTAGCCCCAATAGCAGCACTGTAGAAACTATTACACTCAGGAACGACTTGATTAGTGTAGTGTCAACAACCAGCCACTGCCAGCTAGCCTACAAAGTCAACAACGCAGCCACTGCCAGCTAGCCTACTTCAGCAGTACTGTATCATTTTAATCATTTTAGTCAATAAGATTCTTGCTACGTAAGCTTAACTTTCTGAACATTGAGGCGTGTAGTCCACTTGTCATTCAATCTCCTTGCATTAGCGTAGCCTCTTATGTAGCCTGTCAACTATGTGTCTGTCTATCCCTGTTCTCTCCTCTCTGCACAGACCATACAAACGCTCCACACACGCGTGGCCGCGGCCACCTAATCTGGTGGTCCCAGCGAGCACGACCCACGTGGGTTCCAGGTCTCCGGTAGCCTCTGGAACTGCCGATCTGCGGCCAACAAGGCAGAGTTCATCTCAGCCTATGCCTCCCTCCAGTCCCTCGACTTCTTGGCACTGACGAAACATGGATCACCACAGATAACACTGCTACTCCTACTGCTCTCTCTTCGTCCGCCCACGTGTTCCTCGCACCCCCGAGAGCTTCTGGTCAGCGGGGTGGTGGCACCCGGGATCCTCATCTCTCCCCAAGTGGTCATTCTATCTTTCTCCCCCTTACCCATCTGTCTATCGCCTCCTTTGAATTTCATGCTGTCACAGTTATCAGCCCTTTCAAGCTTAACATCCCATATCATTTTATCGCCCTCCAGGTCCCCTCGGAGAGTTCATCCAATGAGCTTGATGCCTTGATAAGCTCCTTTCCTGGACTCACCTCTCACAGTTCTGGGGCGACTTTAACCTCCCCCCCCGTCTACCTTTGACTCATTCCTCTCTGCCTCCTTCTTTCCACTCCTTTCCTCTTTTGACCTCACCCTCTCACCTTCCCCCTACTCACAAGGCAGGCAATACGCTCGACCTCATCTTTACTAGATGCTGTTCTTCCACTAACCTCATTGCAACTCCCTCCAAGTCTCCGACCACTACCTTGTATCCTTTTCCCTCTCGCTCTCATCAACACTTCCCACTGCCCCTACTCGGATGGTATCGCGCCGTCCCAACCTTCGCTCTCTCTCCCCCACTTCTCTCTCCTCTTCCATCTATCATCTCTTCCCTCTGCTCAAACCTTCTCCAACCTATCTCCTGATTCTGCCTCCTCCAACCCTCCCCTCTCTTCCCCTTTCTGCATCCTTTGACTCTCTATGTCCCCTATCCTCAGGCCAGCTCGGTCCCCCCTCCCGCTCCGTGGCTCGACGACTCATTGCGAGCTCACAGAACAGGAGCTCCCGGGCAGCCGGCGGAAATGGAGGAAAACTCATCCCTGCGGGACCCCTGGCATCCTTTCACTCCCTCCTCTCTACATTTTTCCTCCCTCTGTCTCTGCTGCTAAAGCCACTTTCTACCACTCTAAATTCCAAGCATCTGCCTCTAACCCTAGGAAGCTCTTTGCCACCTTCTCCTCCCTCCTGAATCCTCCTCCCCCTCCCCTCCTCCCCTCTCTGCAGATGACTTCGTCAACCATTTTGAAAAGAAGGTCGACGACATCCGATCCTCGTTGCTAAGTCAAAGCGACACCGCTGGTTCTGCTCACACTGCCCTACCCTGTGCTCTGACCTCTTTCTCCCTCTCTCTCCAGATGAAATCTTGCGTCTTGACGGCCCGGCCGTAACAACCTGCCCGCTCGACCCTATCCCTCCTCTCTTCTCCAGACCATTTCGGGAGACCTTCTCCCTTACCTCACCTCGCTCATCAGCTCATCCCTGACCGCTGGCTACGTCCCTTCCGTCTTCAAAGAGGCGAGGTTGCACCCCCTTCTGAAAAAACCTACACTAGATCCCTCGATGTCAACAACTACAGACCAGTATCGCTGCTTTCTCTCCAAAACTCTTGAACGTGCCGTCCTTGGCCAGCTCTCGCTATCTCTCTCAGGAATGACCTTCTTGATCAAATCAGTCAGGTTTCAAGACTAGTCATTCAACTGAGACTGCTCTTCTCTGTATCACGGAGGCGCTCCGCACTGCTAAGCTACTCTCTCTCCTCTGCTCTCATCCTTCTGAACCTATCGGCTGCCTTCGATACTGTGAACCATCAGATCCTCCTCTCCACCCTCCCGAGTTGGGCATCTCCGGCGCGGCCCACGCTTGGATTGCGTCCTACCTGACAGGTCGCTCCTACCAGGTGGCGTGGCGAGAATCTGTCTCCTCACCACGCGCTCTCACCACTGGTGTCCCCAGGGCTCTGTTCTAGGCCCTCTCCTATTCTCGCTATACACCAAGTCACTTGGCTCTGTCATAACCTCACATGGTCTCTCCTATCATTGCTATGCAGACGACACACAATTAATCTTCTCCTTTCCCCCTTCTGATGACCAGGTGGCGAATCGCATCTCTGCATGTCTGGCAGACATATCAGTGTGGATGACGGATCACCACCTCAAGCTGAACCTCGGCAAGACGGAGCTGCTCTTCCTCCCGGGGAAGGACTGCCCGTTCCATGATCTCGCCATCACGGTTGACAACTCCATTGTGTCCTCCTCCCAGAGCGCTAAGAACCTTGGCGTGATCCTGGACAACACCCTGTCGTTCTCAACTAACATCAAGGCGGTGGCCCGTTCCTGTAGGTTCATGCTCTACAACATCCGCAGAGTACGACCCTGCCTCACACAGGAAGCGGCGCAGGTCCTAATCCAGGCACTTGTCATCTCCCGTCTGGATTACTGCAACTCGCTGTTGGCTGGGCTCCCTGCCTGTGCCATTAAACCCCTACAACTCATCCAGAACGCCGCAGCCCGTCTGGTGTTCAACCTTCCCAAGTTCTCTCACGTCACCCCGCTCCTCCGCTCTCTCCACTGGCTTCCAGTTGAAGCTCGCATCCGCTACAAGACCATGGTGCTTGCCTACGGAGCTGTGAGGGGAACGGCACCTCAGTACCTCCAGGCTCTGATCAGGCCCTACCCCCAAACAAGGGCACTGTGTTCATCCACCTCTGGCCTGCTCGCCTTCCTACCACTGAGGAAGTACAGTTCCCGCTCAGCCCAGTCAAAACTGTTCGCTGCTCTGGCCCCCAATCGTGGAACAAACTCCCTCACGACGCCAGGACAGCGGAGTCAATCACCACCTTCCGGAGACACCTGAAACCCCACCTCTTTAAGGAATACCTAGGATAGGATAAAGTAATCCTTCTCACCCCCCTTAAAAGATTTAGATGCACTATTGTAAAGTGGCTGTTCCACTGGATGTCATAAGGTGAATGCACCAATTTGTAAGTCGCTCTGGATAAGAGCGTCTGCTAAATGACTTAAATGTAATGTAAATGAATACGTCTTTCCCGAAGCGGATCCTTTGTTCGGAGTTGCCTTTCAGAGAGACATCAGAGACTGTAACATTCTCTGTTCCATGGAAACATGGCTCACTCGGATATGTTGTCAGAGTCGGTACAGCCACCCAGTTTCTTCACGCATTGCTCCGACAGAAACAAACATCTCTCACCTAAGAAGAAGGGCGGGGGTGTATGCCTTATGATTAATGACTCATGGTGTAATCACAACAATATACAGGAACTCATGTCCTTTTTTCACCTGACCTAGATTTCCTTACAGTCAAATGCCGACCA
>NW_026289640.1:0-3848 GCF_023373465.1 Oncorhynchus keta | reverse complement strand
CTAACCCAGACATGGGCAAACTACGGCCGCGGGCCACATACGGCCCGTTAGGCTTTTCATCGACCCATAGAACATTGTTGATATAGTAAGAAACCTCCTTTTTTTCCCCTTTCCCTGCAATGCCCACGTTTCCCCAATAGATGGTGCCTCAAAACACATTGACCGTTGTTGGGTGGCGCGTATTTCTCTTTATTTCACTTTAATTTTCACTTCGTTTCACGTCACCATTAAGCCCTTCTGTGAAAATGAGCGGACCAAAGAGAAGGAAAGTGGACAGCGAATGCCAGTGTTTAATAAGGAGTGGACAACAAAATACTTCTTCACTGAAGTCCGATCAACGGCTGTATGTCTGATATGCCAAGAAGCTGTTGCGGTTTTCAAAGAGTACAATATCAGCCGTCACTTTGCCACGAAGCATGCAAGACTATGCTAGCAAGCAGTCAACACAAGAAGCGGGCTACTGCTCAGAGGTTGGCAGCTAATTTACAGAGTCAACAGAACTTTTTCACCGTGTTATGAAAAAATGCATATGGAAAGTTTGGAGTGCGTCTTTTAATTAAGAGCAATAGCATTTACGTGTACGACAGCGTAGTATCTCAATTAACACGTCGCACATCGGCTTCTTAATTTAAATTACATTTTCAGCTGCAGGTAGGATATTTAATACAGCCTATGTCTGTTGACAGCGGCAGCGATACACGTGCCTGCTTTGCGCGTGAAGGCGAGGCGTCCGTGGCGAGTTCGTGGGCGCGGTCAGGACAAATCCATCCATGATTTTGCGGAGTTTAACACAAGTAGATATTGTTTGAGCTTGAGGCTATTCGTTTGTGTAATAAATGTGTTTGAATGTTGAAGGGGATTCATTTTTCAATAAATGTTGAAGTTTCTTTAACTTGTGCACCTTCGATCGAAACGTCTTCAAAAAACAGACGCAGTCTTCTGATAAATGCACAGTGCGTATCTTATTTTAAATCCGTTACATTCCTCCTCTCACCTGCTGAAGTAGTATGTAAATGCCATATCTTGCATGATTCCTTGAGACAATGTATTAGCTGATAAGGGCCTATTTTCACATTTGAAAGACAGTTGGCAAATTGGGTTGTACTGTTCTTACTGTGCTATGGGGTTTGCACACACTACATTTAATGCTTTAGTATATCCGGCCCAAACACTCCTCCAAATGCTCCTGGCCCGGCCCCTCTGTCAAATTTTAAGGGTGTGATGTGGGGTGGGCATTCTATGTTTGTTTTCTATGTTGCTTTATTTCTATGTTTTGGCCGGGTATGGTTCTCGATCAGGGACATCTGTCTATCGTTGTCTCTGATTGGGAAGCATACTTAGGTAGCCCTTTTCCCTCCTTTCAGTGTGGGTAGTTAACTTTGTTTGTGGCACTTAGCCCTGTAAGCTTCACGGGTGTTTCTTTCGTTTGTTGTTTTGTTGGCAACATTTTAAAATAAAGGAAAATGTACGCTCACCATGCTGCACTTTGGATTCCTTCCGACAACGGCCGTGACAGAACTACCCAACACCAAAGGACCAAGCAGCGTGGCCAGGAGGAGCAGGCATCCTGGGCCCGGGAGAAGAGAGAATGGAAGACATCTTGGACATGGGAGGAGGTTATGGCAGGGGACAAGACCCTGCAAAGGAAACAGGCTGAAGTAGCGAGGGAGTCATGACTTTCCTACCGGGAGTCACGGCAACGGAGCAGGCACCAGAGGCATCCCCAAAATATTTTTTGGGGGGAGCACACGGGGAGTTTGGCTGAGTCAGGTTGGAGACCTGACCCAACTCCCCGTGCTTACCGTGGCGAGCGTCATACTGGTCAGGCACCGTGTTATGTGGTGGAGCGCACGGTGTCTCCAGTACGTGTTCACAGCCCGGTGCGCTACCTTCCAGCTCCCCGTATCGGCCGGGCTAGAGTGGACATCCAGCAAGGTCGGAGGGGTGCCGGCTCAGCGCATCTGGCCGCCAGTGCGTCTACACAGCCCAGTGCGTCCTGTGCATGCGTCCCGCACGTGCCGGGCCAAAGACACCATCCAGCCAGGACAGGTTGTGCAGGCTCTACGCTCGAGACCCCCAGTGCGCCTCCACGGCCCAGTGTATCCTGTGCCCGCTCCCAGAGCCAGGCCTCCTGTGTGTCTCTCCAGTCCAGTGATAATCCATGGCAAGAAGCCTCCAATGATGATCCATGGCACGAAGCCTCCAGTGATGATCCATTGCAAGAAGCCTCCAGTGATGATCCATTGCAAGAAGTCTCCAGTGATGATCCATGGCACTAAGTCTCCAGTGATGATCCATGGCACTAAGTCTCCAGTGATGATCCATGGCACTAAGTCTCCAGTGATGATCCATTGCAAGAAGCCTCCAGTGATGATCCATGGCACTAAGTCTCCAGTGATGATCCATGGCAAGAAGCCTCCAGTGATGATCCATGGCAAGAATCCTCCAACGACGGCCTCCAGTCCGGGGCCCACAGCGAGGATTCCCGGTCCGGGGCCCGCAACGAGGGTGCCCCGGTCCGAGGCCCGCAACGAGGGTCCCCACACCAGAGGCGCCACCAAAATGGGGTGAGCCAGAGGTGGAGCGGGGTCTACGTCCCGCACCAGAGTCGCCACCGCGTATAGATGCCCATCCAGACCCTCCCCTATAGGTTCAGGTTTTGTGGCCGCGGTCCGCACCTTGGGGGGTGCTGACCTTAGAGAGCCATTTTATTTCTCTTATTGGTTAGGTCAGGGTGTGATGTGGGGTGGACATTCTGTTTTGTTTTCTGTTTCTATGTTTTGGCCAGGTATGGTTCTCAATCAGGGACAGCTGTCTATGTTTGTCTCTGATTGGGAATCATACTTAGGTTGCCCTTTTTCACTCCTTTCAGTTTTGTTTGTGGCACTTAGCCCTGTAAGCTTCACGGGTGTTTCTTTCGTTTGTTGTTGTGTTGGCGACATTTTAAAATAAAATAAAATCTACGTTCACAATGCCGCACTTTGGTCTCCTTCCGACAACATCCGTGACAGCTATATTTTTAACACCAGCCACTGTTCACCTCCTATTGATTGTGCTGTGTTTGCTGCCAGTTGTTTTTTTTTTAATTGAACCTTTATTTAACTAGGCAAGTCAGTTAAGAACAAACCCAGATGATGCTGGGCCAATTGTGCGCCGCCCTATGGTACTCACAATCACAGTCAGATGTGAAACAGCCTGAATTCTAACCAGGGACTGTATTAAAGCCTCTTGCACTTAGATACAGTGCCTTAAACCGCTGCGCCACTCGGGAGCCATGACCAATATAAACTCAGCAAAAAAGAAACGTAACATGTGCAAATATTTGTATGAGCATAACAAGATTCAACAACTGAGACATAAACTGGACAAGTTCCACACATATATGACTAACATAAATGGAATAATGTGTCCCTGAACAAAGGGGGGTCAAAATCAAAAGTAACAGTCAGTATCTGGTGTGGCCACCAGCTGCATTAAGTACTGCAGTGCATCTACTCCTCATGGACTGCACCAGATTTGGCAGTTTTTGCTGTGAGATGTTATCCCAATCTTTCACGAAGGCACCTGCAATTTCCCGGACATTTCTGGTGGGAATGGCCCTAGCCCTCACCCTCCGATCCAACAGGGCCCAGACATGCTCAATGGGATTGAGATCCGGGCTCTTCGCTGGCCATGGCTGAAAACTGTCATTCCTGTCTTGTATGAAATCACGCACAGAACGAGCAGTATGGCTGGTGGCATTGTCATGCTGGAGGGTCATGTCAGGATGAGCCTGCAGGCAGGGTACCACATGAGGGAGGACGATGTCTTCCCTGTAACACACAGCGTTGAGATTGCCTGCAATGACA
>NW_026289639.1:0-6556 GCF_023373465.1 Oncorhynchus keta | reverse complement strand
GGTGGGGCCTCTTACTAATCAAGATGGCGTAGCAATCGGACGTGTGTTTTGTCTTGTCCCGTCCTGTCTAGTGTAAATATAGTTTTCTTCGTTTTTTTCTGTATATATTTCGTACATATTTTAATCTCACTTTCAAACTAGAGCTGAATATACTCTCCTGCAACCCGCATCACCCAATGTGGTACGGATCTGCTTTTTCTATACTTTACTTTAGAACCGAACCACCATCAGAAGCTAGCCAGCTAACTAGCTACTAGCTCGTACTCAGTTAGCCATTGCTAGCGGTCTTCAAAGCTAACTAGGACACCAGCGCGACATCAACCCAGAGCATATCAGACTGCTCTTTCTCTACCACATCTCCGGTTCCTACCGCAAGCTCTGAACCTTTACACCGGATCATCGCAACTAGCTAGCTGCAATCCGAGTGGCTACTCCTGGCTAACGTCTCTGTCCCAAAACAAGCTACAGTTAGCCTTGAGCTAAGCCCATCTCCCGACTAGCCGAAGAGGCCAACAATACCTCTTTGCCAATTGGCCTGGACCCTTTACTGCCGACACGGAGCCCCGCCGATCCATCACGACTGGTCCGCCGACATAATCGTCCGAGGTGGTTTCAACAGGCTTTTCGTTGCGACATCGCCAAAGATTCATCTGCTGGCCAAGGCCCGCGAGCTTTCTGAAACGCTGTGTCTCCAGCTCACCCAGCACACTAGAGCTCCTGTAGCATACTCCTGGGCTACAGTGCCCGCCCACGACCGGTCTGTCGATGTCACCGCAAGAAGAGGAATAAACAGACTCACCCATCGCGACGTCCCCAAGGTTAGCTCTCTAGCCCTCGCTATCTCCCTGCTTGCTAATTCGGCCTGCTAACGGCTAGCTTGTCTAGCCCGGGCCTACGAACTGTTAGCTTGTTAGCACAGGCCTGCTAACCTTTTGGCTCACTGCATTCCAAACACTCTGAACCCATTTACTTTCTATCTCTCTTTGATTTTTATTTTGTTTATACCTTCCGGAAACCTGCCTCACCCACTGTGATACGGAATCGCTATCACCTTTAATTTTTATTTTATTTTTATGACACACTCAAGAACCTCCAGACGCTAACCAGCTACGAGCTATTTAGTCATTGTTATTATTTTTTTTTAAACCTGGATAACACTCGCCAGCCCAGCTTCCCTGCCCATCCACCACTGCCCCCTGGACACTGATCTCTTGGCTACATAGCTGACGCACGCTGGACTGTCCATTAATCACGGTACTCCATTCTGCTTGTTTGTTTTATCTGTCGGCCCAGTTGCCTAGTCAACGCCATTTTACCTGCTGTTTGTTGTGCTAGCTGATTAGCCTCGCCTACTGTTTTTAGCTAGCTTTCCCAATTCAACACCTGTGATTACTGTATGCCTCGCTGTATGTCTCTCCCAAATGTCAATATGCCTTGTATACTGTTGTTCAGGTTAGTTATCATTGTTTTAGTTCACAATGGAGCCCCTAGATCCACTCTGCATACCCCTGTTACCTCCTTTGTCCCACCCCCCACACATGCGGTGACCTCACCCATTACAACCAGCATGTCCAGAGATACAACCTCTCTCATCATCACCCAGTGCCTGGGCTTACCTCCGCTGTACCCGCACCCCACCATACCCCTGTCTGCACATTATGCCCTGAATATATTCTACCATGCCCAGAAACCTGCTCCTCTTATCCTCTGCCCCCAACGCTCTAGGCGACCAGTTTTGATAGCCTTTGCCGCACCCTCATACTACTCCTTCTCTGTTCCGCGGGTGATGTGGAGGTAAACCCAGGCCCTGCATGTCCCCAGGTACCCTCATTTGTTGACTTCTGTGATCGAAAAAGTCTTGGTTTTATGCATGTCAACATCAGAAGCCTCCTCCCTAAGTTTGTTTTACTCACTGCTTTAGCACACTCTGCTAACCCTGATGTCCTTGCCGTGTCTGAATCCTGGCTCAGGAAGGCCACCAAAATTCAGAGATTTCCATACCCAACTATAACATCTTCCGTCAAGATAGAACTGCAAAGGGGGCGGAGTCGCAGTCTACTGCAGAGATAGCCTGCAAAGTAATGTCATACTTTCCAGGTCCATACCCAAACAGTTTGAACTACTAATTTTGAAAATCACTCTCTCCAGAAACAAGTCTCTCACTGTTGCCGCCTGCTACCGACCCCGTCAGCTCCCAGCTGTGCCCTGGACACCATTTGTGAATTGATCGCCCCCATCTAGCTTCAGAGTTTGTTCTGTTAGGTGACCTAAACTGGGATATGCTTAACACCCCGGCAGTCCTACAATCTAAGCTAGATGCCCTCAATCTCACGCAAATCATCAAGGAACCCACCAGGTACAACCCTAACTCTGTAAACAAGGGCACCCTCATAGACGTCATCCTGACCAACTGGCCCTCCAAATATACCTCCGCTGTCTTCAACCAGGATCTCAGCGATCACTGCCTCATCGCCTGTATCCGCCATGGAGCCGCAGTCAACGACCACCCCTCATCACTGTCAAACGCTCCCTAAAACACTTCTGTGAGCAGGCCTTTCTAATCGACCTGGCCCGTGTATCCTGGAAGGACATTGACCTCATCCCGTCAGTTGAGGATGCCTGGTCATTCTTTAAAAGTAACTTCTCACCATTTTGGATAAGCATGCTCCGTTCAAAAAATGCAGAACCAAGAACAGATACAGCCCTTGGTTCACTCCAGACCTGACTGCCCTCGACCAGCACAAAAACATCCTGTGGCGGACTGCAATAGCATCGAATAGCCCCGTGATATGCAACTGTTCAGGGAAGTCAGGAACCAATACACGCAGTCAGTCAGGAAAGCTAAGGCCAACTTCTTCAGGCAAAAGTTTGCATCCTGTAGCTCCAACTCCAAAAAAGTTCTGGGACACTGTGAAGTCCATGGAGAACAAGAGCACCTCCTCCCAGCTGCCCACTGCACTGAGGCTAAGAAACACGTTCTCCACCGATAAATCCATGATTATCGAAAACTTCAATAAGCACTTCTCAAAGGCTGGCCATGCCTTCCGCCTGGCTACTCCAACCTCGGCCAACAGCTCCGCCCCCCGTAGTTCCTCACCCAAGCCTCTCCAGGTTCTCCTTTACCCAAATCCAGATAGCAGATGTTCTGAAAGAGCTGCAAAACCTGGACCCGTACAAATCTGCTGGGCTTGACAATCTGGACCCGCTATTTCTGAAACTATCTGCCGCCATTATCGCAACCCCTATTACCAGCCTGTTCAACCTCTCTTTCATATCGTCTGATATCCCCAAGGATTGGAAAGCTGCCGCAGTCATCCCCCTCTTCAAGGAGGAGACACCCTGGACCCAAACTGCTATAGACCTATATCCATCCTGCCCCTGCCTATCTAAGGTCTTTGAAAGCCAAGTCAACAAACAGGTCACTGACCATCTCGAATCCCACCGTACCTTCTCCCAGCTGTGCAATCTGGTTTCCGAGCCGGTCACGGTGCACCTCAGCCACACTCAAGGTACTAAATGATATCATAACCGCCATCGATAAAAGACAGTACTGTGCAGCCGTCTTCATCGGCCTCGCCAAAACTTTTCGACTCTGTCAATCACCAAATTCTTATCGGCAGACTCAACAGCCTCGGTTTTCGGATGACTGCCTTGCCTGGTTCACCAATTACTTTGCAGACAGAGTTCAGTGTGTCAAATCAGAGGGCATGCTGTCCGGTCCTCTGGCAGTCTCTATGGGGTGCCACAGGGTTCAATTCTCGGGCCGACTCTTTTCTCTGTATATATCAATGATGTTGCTCTTGCTGCGGGCGATTCCCTGATCCACCTCTACGCAGACGACACCATTCTATATACTTTCGGCCCGTCATTGGACACTGTGCTATCAAACCTCCAAACGAGCTTCAATGCCATACAGCACTCCTTCCGTGGCCTCCAACTGCTCTTAAACGCGAGTAAAACCAAATGCATGCTTTTCAACCGATCGCTGCCTGCACCCGCATGCCGACTAGCATCACCACCCTGGATGGTTCCAACCTTGAATATGTGGACATCTATAAGTACCTAGGTATCTGGCTAGACTGCAAACTCTCCTTCCAGACTCACATCAAACATCTCCAATCAAAAATCAAATCCAGAGTCGGCTTTCTATTCCGCAACAAAGCCTCCTTCACTCACGCTGCCAAGCTTACCCTAGTAAAACTGACTATCCTACCGATCCTCGACTTCGGCGATGTCATCTACAAAATGGCTTCCAACACTCTACTCAGCAAACTGGATGCAGTCTATCACAGTGCCATCTGTTTTGTCACTAAAGCACCTTATACCACCCACCACTGCGACTTGTATGCTCTAGTCGGCTGGCCCTCACTACATATTCGTCGCCAGACCCACTGGCTCCAGGTCATTTACAAGTCCATGCTAGGTAAAGCTCCGCCTTATCTCAGTTCACTGGTCACGATGGCAACACCCATCCGTAGCACGCGCTCCAGCAGGTGTATCTCACTGATCATCCCTAAAGCCAACACCTCATTTGGCCGCCTCTCGTTCCAGTACTCTGCTGCCTGTGACTGGAGCAATTGCAAAAATCGCTGAAGTTGGAGACTTTTATCTCCCTCACCAACTTCAAACATCAGCTATCCGAGCAGCTAACCGATCGCTGCAGCTGTACATAGTCTATAGGTAAATAGCTCACCCTTTTTCACCTACCTCATTCCCATAATTGTTTTTATACTGTTTTTATTTATTTACTTTTCTGCTCTTTTGCACACAATATCTCTACCTGTACATGCCCATCTGATCATTTGTCACTCCAGTGTTAATCTGCAAAATTGTACTATTCGCCTACCTCCTCATGCCTTTTTGTTGTATATAGACTGCCCATTTTTTTCTACTGTGTTATTGACTTGCCAATTGTTTACTCCATGTGTAACTCTGTGTTGTCTGTTCACACTGCTATGCTTTATCTTGGCCAGGTCGCAGTTGCAAATGAGAACTTGTTCTCAACTAGCCTACCTGGTTAAATAAAGGTGAAATAAAAAAAATAAAAAATAAAAAGGGACATCTGTTGACGTGCCCTTGAGCAGGGTGTTGACCCTGGATGCTTCAGGGGGGTGGATTCTATTAGTTCTGAATGGGAGTCTGTTGGATGTCTGGTTTGGTGTAGTTGTTGAGCGGCTTCACTGCAAGTATATTGTATGTTTTGGATATTCCATTTTTAAAAAGTACATGTTTATTTTTAAAGCTGCGGGGCCAGAAAGATTACCAGGATGTGTACTTAAAGCATGCACAGACCAACTGGCAACTGTCTTCACTGACATTTTCAACATGTCCCTGACCGAATCTGTAATACCTACATGTTTCAAACAGACCACCATAGTCGCTGTGACCAAGAAAGTGAAGGTAACCTGCCTAAATGATTACCGTCCCGTAGCACTCGTCTGTAGCCATGAATTGCTTTGAAAGGCTTGCGACTAGGTGGCGCTATTAAACATTTTGGATGAAAAACGTTCCCGTTTTAAACAAGATATTTTGTCACGAAAAGATGCTCGACTATGCATATAATTGACAGCTTTGGAAGGAAAACACTCTAACGTTTCCAAAACTGCAAAGATATTGTCTGTGAGTGCCACAGAACTGATGTTACAAAGCGAAACCCAGATGAAAATCCAACCAGGAAGTGACGCATTTTTATAAACCGCCTCATGCCAATGACTCCTTATATGGCTGTAAATGAGCTACGAATGAGCTTACGTTTTCCACGTATTCCCCAAGGTGTCTACAGCATTGTGACGTCTTTTTAGGCATTAGGCAGTAAGGGACCATATATAGCATGTGGTCACATGGTGTCTCCCGCAGAAAATCTGGTGTAAAATACTGAGGTAGCCATTTTTCCAATCGCTTCTCATGAGAAACCAATTGCCTCAACGGATATATTATCGAATATATATGTTAACACCTTGAGGATGGATCCTAAACAACGTTTGCCGTATTTCGGTCGATATTATGTAGGTAATTTAGAAAAAAGTTTGGCGTTGTAGTAGTAGCATTTTCCGGTCGATTTCTCAGCCAAGGATGATGAAGAAACGGGCATTTTCGCCTACAAAAATAATATTTTTGGAAAAAAGGAATTTGCTATCTAACTGGGAGTCTCCTGAGTGAAAGCATCTGAAGTTCATCAAAAAGGTAAATGATTTAATTTGGTTGCTTTTCTTATTTTGCTGCCTGCAGAGCCTAGCATAGCATTATGCCATGATAAACTTACATAAATGCTTGTCTAGCGTTGGCTGTGCTTGCATATTTAGAAAATCTGAGATGACAGTGTTTGTTAACAAAAGACTAAGCTTGTGTTTGAATATATTTTATTCATTTCATTTGCGATTTTCATGAATAGGAAAAGTTTCTAGTGGTATTTATGTCTGCTGCGTTATGCTAATGCGTTTGAGGCTATGATTACGCCCCGGATCACGGGATAGCTAGTCGCAAGAGAGCCTTCTTCTTTAAAATGCTCCTCTGTCCTCCTCTCGCTCACATCAACACCATCATGCAGGAAACCCTA
>NW_026289638.1:0-3694 GCF_023373465.1 Oncorhynchus keta | reverse complement strand
GGAAGGACATTACCAGAGACAACAGGAAAGAGGGTAGGACATTACCAGAGACAACAGGAAAGAGGGAAGGACATTACAGAAGACAACAGGAAAAGGGAAGAACATTACCAGAGGCAACAGGAAGAGGGTAGGACATTATCAGAACAACAGAAGAGATGGGACATTACCAGAGACAACAGGAAAAGAGGGTAGGACATTACCAGAGACAACAGGAAGAGGGGAA
The DNA here is from genome assembly GCF_023373465.1 of Oncorhynchus keta. Classification (NCBI taxonomy): domain Eukaryota; kingdom Metazoa; phylum Chordata; class Actinopteri; order Salmoniformes; family Salmonidae; genus Oncorhynchus; species Oncorhynchus keta. The sequence goes on along the minus strand of NW_026289638.1, from coordinate 3,471 downwards.
GGACATTACCAGACAACAGGAAAAAGAGGAAGGACATTATAGACACAACAGGAAAGAGGGAAGGACATTACCAGAGACAGGAAAGAGGGAAAGACATTACCAGAGATGGAGGACATTACCAGAACAACGGGGAAAGACATTACCGGGACAGCGGAAAGACATTACCGAGACAACGGGAAAAGGCAGTTTCATGAGGGAAAGACATTACCAAGGAACAACGAAAGACATTATGAGACAACGGAAAGACATTACCAGAGACAACCGGAATACCAGAGACAACAGGAAAGACATTACCAGAGACAACGGGAAAGGAGAAGGGACATTACCAGAGACAACATTACCAGAAAGAAAGACATTACCAGAGACAACAGGAGACAAGGGAACATTACCAGAGACAACGACGGAAGGGAAGGACGATAGACAACAGGAAGAGGAAGGACATTACCAGAGACAAACAGGGAAAGACATTACCAGAGCCAACAGGAAAAGAGGGTAGGACATTACCAGAGACAACGGGAAAGACATTACCAGAGACAACGGGAAAGACATTACCAGAGACAACAGGAAAGACATTACCAGAGACAACATGGCTTCCAGGGAAGGAAGGACATTACCAGAGGCAACAGGAAAGAGGGTACCAGAGACAACATGAAAGAGGAAAGGGCATTACCAGAGACAACAGGAAAGAGGGAAGGACATTACCAGAGACAACAGGAAAGAGGGAAAGACATTACCAGACAACAGGAAAGACGCAGACGTACCAGAGACAACAGGAAAGGCATTACCAGAGACAACAGGAAGGCATTACCAGAGACAACAGGAAAGACATTACCAGAGACAACAGGAAAGATTACCAGAGACAACAGGAAAGACATTACCAGAGACAACAGGAAAGACATTACCAGAGACAACAGGAAAGACACCAGAGACAACAGGAAAGACATTACCAGAGACAACAGGAAAGACATTATCAGGAACAACAGGAAATTACCAGAGACAACAGGAAAGGAAAAGACATTACCAGAGACAACAGGAAAGACATTACCAGAGACAACAGGAAAGACATTACCAGAGACAACAGGAAAGACATTACCAGAGACAACAGGAAAGACATACCAGAGACAACAGGAAAGACATTACCAGAGACAACAGGAAAGACATTACCAGAGACAACAGGAAAGAGGAAAAGACATTACACAACAGGAAAGAACAACAGAAACGGGACATTACCAGTTTGCTGAAAGACATTACCAGAGACAACAAGACATTACCAGAGACAACAGGAAAGACATTACCAGAGACAACGGAAAGACATTACCAGAGACAACGGGAAAGACATTACCAGAGACAGGGAAAGACATTACCAGAGACAACAGGAAGAGGGGAAGGACATTACCAGAGACAACATGAAAGACATTACCAGAAACATGAAAGACATTACCAGAGACAACAGGAAGAGGAAGGGCATTACCAGAGACAACAGGAAAGGAAGGACATTACCAGACACAACAGGAAGGAAGGACATTACCAGAGGCAACAGGAAAGAGGGAAGGACATTACCAGAGGCAACAGGAAAGAGGGAAGGACATTACCAGAGGCAACAGGAAAGAGGGAAGGACATTACCAGACACAACAGGAAGGGAAGGACATTACCAGAGACAACAGGAAGAGGGAAGGACCTGGAGGCAACAGGAAGAGGTGGGACATTACCAGAGACAACAGGAAAGAGGGAAGGGCATTACCAGAGACAACAGGAAGAGGAAGGACATTACCAGAGACAACAGGAAGAGGGTAGGACATTACCAGAGACAACAGGAAAGAGGAAGGACATTACCAGACACAACAGGAAAGAGGGAAGGACATTACCAGACACAACAGGAAGAGGTGGGACATTACCAGAGACAACAGGAAAGAGGGAAGGACATTACCAGAGACAACAGGAAAGGGAAGGACATTACCAGACACAACAGGAAAGAGGGTAGGACATTACCAGACACAACAGGAAATAGATTACCAGGACAACAGGAAGAGATGGGACATTGAACACAACAGGAAGAGGGAAGGACATTACCAGAGACAACAGGAAAGAGGAAGGACATTACCAGACACAACAGAAGACATTTACCAGAGACAACAGGAAAGGGTAGGACATTACCAGACACAACAGGAAAGGGAAGGACATTACCAGAGACAACAGGAAAGACATTACCAGGACAACAGGAAAGACATTACAGAGACAACAGGAAAGAGGGAAGGACATTACCAGAGACAACAGGAAAGACATTACCAGAGACAACAGAAAGACATTACCAGAGACAACAGGAAAGACATTACCAGAGACAACGGGAAAGAGGGAAGGACATTACCAGAGACAACAGGAAAGACATTACCAGAGACAACAGGAAGACATTACCAGAGACAACAGGAAAGACATTACCAGAGACAACAGGAAAAGACATTACCAGAGACAACAGGAAAGACATTACCAGAGACAACAGGAAGAACATTACCAGAGACAACAGGAAAGACATTACCAGAGACAACAGGAAAGACATTACCAGAGACAACATGAAAGACATTGGGACCAGAGACAACAGGAAAGAGGACAACAGAAAGACATTACCAGGACAACAGGAAAGACATTACCAGAGACAACAGGAAAGAGGAGACAACAGGAAAGACATTACCAGACACAACAGGAAAGACATTAGGACACCAGACACAACAGGACAACAGGAAAGGACATTACCAGACAACAGGAAGGGGAAGGACATTACCAGGGCAACAGGAAAAGAGGGAAGGACATTACCAGACACAACAGGAAGGAAGGACATTACCAGAGACAACAAGGAAAGAGGGAAGGACCTGGGGCAACAAGAAAGTGGGACATTACCAGAGACAACAGGAAAGAGGAAGAGGGCGTACCAGGACAACAGGAAGAGAGAGTAAGGACATTACCAGAGACAACAGGAAGAGGGAAGGACATTACCAGAGACAACAGGAAAGACATTACCAGAGACAACAGGAAAGACATTACCAGAGACAACAGGAAAGAGGGAAGGGCATTACCAGAGACAACAGGAAAGAGGGAAGGACATTACCAGACACAACAGGAAAGAGGGAAGGACATTACCAGAGGCAACAGGAAAGAGGGAAGGACATTACCAGAGACAACAGGAAAGAGGGAAGGACATTACCAGAGACAACAGGAAAGAGGGAAGGACATTACCAGAGGCAACAGGAAAGAGGGTAGGACATTACCAGAGACAACAGGAAAGAGGGAAGGGCATTACCAGAGACAACAGGAAAGAGGGTAGGACATTACCAGAGACAACAGGAAAGAGGGTAGGACATTACCAGAGACAACAGGAAAGAGGGAAGGACATTACCAGACACAACAGGAAAGAGGGTAGGGCATTACCAGAGACAACAGGAAAGAGGGTGGGACATTACCAGAGACAACAGGAAAGA
>NW_026289637.1:0-5133 GCF_023373465.1 Oncorhynchus keta | reverse complement strand
CAACAACAACAACAGACAAAGTAGAAACCAGGATATTCAATAACAGACAAAGTAGAAACCAGGATATTCAACAACAACAGACAAAGTAGAAACCAAGATATTCAACAACAACAACGACAAAGTAGCAACCAAGATATTCAACAACAACAGACAAAGTAGAAACCAGGATATTCAACAACAACAAGACAAAGTAGAAACCAAGATATTCAACAACAACAACAGACAAAGTAGAAAACCAGGATATTCAACAATAACAGACAAAGTAGAAACCAAGATATTCAACAACAACAACAGACAAAGTAGAAACCAAGATATTCAACAACAACAGACAAAGTAGCAACCAGGATATTAACAACAACAGACAAAGTAGAAACCAGGATATTCAACAACAATCAACAGACAAAGTAGCAACCAAGATATTCCCAACAACAGACGTAACAGACAAGAGTAGAAACCCAGGATATTCAACAACAACAACAGACAAAGTAGAAACCAGGATATTCAACAACAGACAAAGTAGCAACCAAGATATTCAACAACAATAACAGACAAAGTAGAAACCAAGATATTCAACAACAATAACAGACAAAGTAGAAACCAAGATATTCAACAACAACAACAGACAAAGTAGAAACCAAGATATTCAACAACAATAACAGACAAAGTAGAAACCAGGATATTCAACAACAGACAAAGTAGAAACCAGGATATTCAATAACAACAACAGACAAAGTAGAAACCAAGATATTCAACAACAACAACAACAACAGACAAAGTAGCAACCAGGATATTCAACAACAGACAAAGTAGAAACCAAGATATTCAACAACAATAACAGACAAAGTAGCAACCAGGATATTCAACAACAGACAAAGTAGAAACCAAGATATTCAACAACAATAACAGACAAAGTAGCAACCAGGATATTCAACAACAGACAAAGTAGAAACCAAGATATTCAACAACAACAACAGACAAAGTAGAAACCAAGATATTCAACAACAACAGACAAAGTAGCAACCAAGATATTCAACAACAACAACAGACAAAGTAGAAACCAGGATATTCAACAACAAATTAGCAACCAGGATATTCAACAACAACAACAAATTAGCAATGCCCAGAGCCAGACGAGACTGTAAAGATTGAATTTTAGACCATTAACGGGATATCAAGTGGCTGGTCTGTTTTCTAACTAGCATGGTTGTATCTACCTAGTTAGCTTCATCATCCAAACTTTTATTTGTTTCAACGAAAGCCAACATTTTGGTTTTTTTAAACGTACAAATGGTACTTGCTAGTTAATTACTTACTAATTGTTAATGTTTGTAAACTAGTTAACGAACACATATCGGTGTTTATACAGATTAGCTAGCTAAATTATCGTTAGCTAGCTGGAGAAAGCTAACTAACTAGCCGACGTTAGCTAACAACTCGCAACAGTGACTAGCGAGCAAATGCCATGTTTTTTTTTTGTTGATGACTTTAAAAATGAACTACACTTCTCTGGCGTGATGGTGTTTTTGTTAACTAGCAAGATAAAGAAAACATTGATTAGCTAGCTAGCTAAGTAGACTTACAAAAGAGGCTCTTGCGGTTCCCCAGAATGTTGTCCTGTTGCCAGTGACTCTCTATTCTTCTCTCAGGCAACGCTGATATTCCATAAGGCTTCTGTTGTCCTTCGAGCTGTTAGTCTGTGGGTGTAGCTGGCTGTGTGCGTAGTAGGCTGTGTCTAGTAGGCTGTGTGGTCTAGTTAGGCTGTGTCTAGTTGGTGTGTCCTAGCTGGTTAATGTCCTAGTAGGCTGTATAGTATGAGGCTGTGTCTAGTTGGTTGTGTCTGGCTGTGTCTAGTTAGGCTGTGTGTATAGTAGGCTGTGTCTAGTTGGTTGTGTCTAGTTGGTTGTGTCTAGTAGGCTGTTGTGCATAGTAGGCTGTGTCTAGTAGGCTGTGTCTAGTTAGCTGTGTGTATAGTAGGCTGTGTCTAGTAGGCTGTGTCTAGTAGGCTGTGTGTAGTAGGCTGTGTCTAGTAGGCTGTGTCTAGTTGGCTGTGTCTAGTAGGCTGTGTCTAGTTGGCTGTGTGTATAGTAGGCTGTGTCTAGTAGGCTGTGTCTAGTTGGCTGTGTCTAGTAGGCTGTGTGTAGTAGGCTGTGTCTAGTTGGCTGTGTGTATAGTAGGCTGTGTGTAGTTGGGTGTGTCTAGTTGGTTGTGTCTAGTTGGCTGTGTATAGTAGGCTGTGTGTAGTTGGTTGTGTGTAGATGGCTGTGTGTATAGTAGGCTGTGTCTAGTTGGCTGTGTGTAGCTGGCTGTGTGTATAGTAGGCTGTGTGTAGTAGGCTGTGTCTAGTAGGCTGTGTCTAGTTGGTTGTGTCTAGTTGGTTGTGTGTAGATGGCTGTGTCTAGTTGGCTGTGTGTAGCTGGCTGTGTGTTGTTGGCTGTGTGTAGTCTGGCTGTGTGTAGTTGGCTGTGTGTAGTTGGCTGTGTGTAGTTGGCTGTGTGTAGTTGGCTGTGTGTAGTTGGCTGTGTGTAGCTGGCTGTGTGTAGTTGGCTGTGTGTATGTGGCTGTGTCTAGTTGGCTGTGTGTAGTAGGCTGTGTGTAGCTAGGCTGTGTGTAGTCTATGGCTGTGTGTATCTGGCTGTGTGTAGCTGGCTGTGTGTAGTGGCTGTGTCTATCGTGTGTAGCTGGCTGTGTGTAGTTGGCTGTGTGCTAGCTGGCTGTAGGCTGTGTGTAGGCTGTGCTGTAGCTGTGTGTAGTTGGCTGTGTGTAGTTGGCTGTGTGTATGCTGTGCAGGCTGTGTGTAGCTGGCTGTGTGTAGCTGGCTGTGTGTAGTTGGCTGTGTGTAGTTGGCTGTGTGTAGTTGGCTGTGTGTATCTGGCGTGTGTAGTTGGCTGTGTGTAGTCTGGCTGTGTGTATCTGGCTGTGTGTAGTTGGCTGTGTGTAGCTGGCTGTGTGTAGTTGGCTGGTGTAGCTGGCTGTGTGTAGCTGGCTGTGTGTAGCTGGCTGTGTGTAGCTGGCTGTGTGTATCTGGCTGTGTGTAGCTGGCTGTGTGCACTCTGCCCTGCCTCTGTTGTTGTCAGCCACTGACGCTCAAATCACCAGACTGCCAGTTGAGTGTTATCAGAAATCAGGGCTGCGCTGTAAATTGCAGGATGTTTTTTTTTTACGTTCTAGGAAGTTTGAAGTCAAATAATGATTCCTTTTTTTGTCGAAGAATCTTTCAAAAATATTTTGATGTAAACAATTACTCATTGTCCTGTCAGTTTAACTATAAATTAACCGGCAAAACGCTTCCAGAGAGTGAATAGTACACATTGGAAAACAAATGAGTGGTTTTCTCTTGTACAACTAGCACTTGTAACTTTCTCCCACTCGAGGGCAGCAGAGTCCATCAATTCAATGGTCATTCTTCTCTTTGGTCCTGGCTTTCTCAAAACAATGATGTATATATATGTATATATATATATATATATGTATATATTTATGTATATATATATGTATATATATATATACGGCTGCATGTATGTATGTGTATGTATGTATATTGTATATGTATGTGTATTGTTATATATATGTATATGTATGTATATGTATGTATTATATGTGTATATGCATGTGTATATGTATGTATATGTATGTATATGTACAGTGTATATGTATGTATATGTGTGAATATATCCATATAGCTATATGCGGATCATCCACACACTCTAGTCTATGTCATCTGTTTCTCTAGTGTATGTATACATGTATATGTGCATGTATATATATATGTATATGTATTGCATATATATGTATATGTATGTATATGTATATATATATGTGTATGTATATATGTGTATATATGTATGTATATGTATATATATGTATGTATGTATATATATGTGTATGTATATACATACGTACGCATATGTATATATATACGTGCATGTATACATATTACTGCGTTATACATATTACTGCATACATGCATATATACTGCGCATACGCATACGTATGTATTACATGTATTACTGCGTATTACATATACGTATATACGTATATTACGTATTATTATTATTACATACGTATACATACATGCGTACGTATGTATATACGTACGTATTATTATTATATGCATGCATATATACATACGTATGTATATACGTATATATGTACGTATATATATTACGTATTATTACGTATTACATATACGTATATACGCATATATACGTACATATGCATGTATAGCTGCATATGTATATATATACATGCGTATATATATGTATATATGTATACATATATGCATGTATATATATACGTATGTATTATTATTACGTGTGTATTATATATATACGTGCGTATATATTACATGTATACATATTATGTGTGTATATATGTGCGTATATACATATATATATATCATGTATATATATTATACAGTATACATATTACGTATTATTATTATATGTATATATATATATGTATATATATGCATATATATATATATGTGCATACATAATATATATATATGTGCATATACATATATATGTGCATATACATATATGTGTACATACATATACGTGTATATATACATATTATTGTGCATATACATATGCGTATATATATACGTGTACATTATTACATATGTACACGCTTATTATATACGTGCATACATACACATGCATATACACATGCATATATATTATTACGCATATACATATATACGCATTATTACATACAGCATATACATATATGTACATATACGTATTATATATACATGTATTATTGATATCATTATTACATGCAGCATATATGTATATACGTGCATATGTATTACTACGTATACATATATATGTGCGTATTATTATACATGTATTGCATGTATATATTATTATTATGCTACATATTACATATTATTATTATTATACATATTATTACGTACGTATTATTACGTACGTATTACATATTATTATGCATATACATGCATATTATTATTACAATATTATTATTAGCATACGTACGTATTATTCATACATATTGCATATATATTGCATTATTATTATACACATATATACTGCATGTATACATATTACTGCATATATATGTATATATATTACATACATATATATATTGCATGTACATTACATATATGTATAT
>NW_026289636.1:0-5161 GCF_023373465.1 Oncorhynchus keta | reverse complement strand
TGAGATACAGACCAGTCTAAACCCCACTGATACGTTCTGTCTGATGAGGTACAGACCAGTCTAAACTCCCCACTGATATACGTTCTGTCTGATGAGATACAGACCAGTCTAAACCCCACTGATACGTTCTGTCTGAGATACAGACCAGTCTAACCCCACTGATAGAACTGAGATGGACCCAGAGTCTTCTTAGAACTGAGATGGTTCCAGACTCAGTCTAAACTGAGATGGATCAGAGTCTTAACATGATGAGATGGATCAGACCATTAGAACTGAGATGGTTCAGAGTCTTAACATTAGAACTGAGATGGATCAGAGTCTTAACATTAGAACTGAGATGGTTCCAGAGTCTTTAACATTAGAACTGAGATGGTTCAGAGTCTTAACATTAGAACTGAGATGGATAGAAACATTAGAACTGAGATGGATCAGAGTCTTACATTAGAACTGAGATGGTTCAGAGTCTTAACATTAGAACTGAGATGGTTCAGAGTCTTAACATTAGGGCGAGATGGATCAGAGTCTTAACATTAGAACTGAGATGGTTCAGAGTCTCAACATTAGAACTGAGATGGATCAGAGTCTTAACATTAGAACTGAGATGGTTCAGAGTCTTAACATAGAACTGAGATGGATCAGAGTCTTAACATTAGAACTGAGATGGTTCAGAGTCTTAACATAGAACTGAGATGGATCAGAGTCTTTAAACATTAGAACTGAGATGGATCCAGAGTCTTTAGGAACATTAGAACTGAGATGGTTCAGAGTCTTTAACATTAGAACTGAGATGGATCAGAGTCTTTAACATTAGAACTGAGATGGTTCAGAGTCTTAACATTAGAACTGAGATGGTTCAGAGTCTTAACATTAGAACTGAGATGGTTCAGAGTCTCAAACATTAGAACTGAGATGGTTCAGAGTCTTGAAGATTAGAACTGAGATGGATCAGAGTCTTAACATTAGAACTGAGATGGATCAGAGTCTTAACATTAGAACTGAGATGGTTCAGAGTCTTACATTAGAACTGAGATGGTTCAGAGTCTCAATAGAACTGAGATGGATCAGAGTCTTAACATTAGAACTGAGATGGATCAGAGTCTTAACATTAGAACTGAGATGGATCAAGTCTTAAAACATTAGAACTGAGATGGATCAGAGTCTTAACATTAGAACTGAGATGGATCAGTCTTTATAACATTAGAACTGAGATGGATACAGAGTCTTTATAACATTAGAACTGAGATGGTTCAGAGTCTCAACATTAGAACTGAGATGGATCAGAGTCTTAACATTAGAACTGAGATGGTTCAGAGTCTTAACATTAGAACTGAGATGGTTCAGAGTCTTAACATTAGAACTGAGATGGTTCAGAGTCTTAACATTAGAACTGAGATGGATCAGAGTCTTAACATTAGAACTGAGATGGTTCCAGAGTCTTAACATTAGAACTGAGATGGTTCAGAGTCTTAACATTAGAACTGAGATGGTTCAGAGTCTTAACATTAGAACTGAGATGGATCAGAGTCTTAACATTAGAACTGAGATGGTTCAGAGTCTTAACATTAGAACTGAGATGGATCAGAGTCTTAACATTAGAACTGAGATGGTTCAGAGTCTTAACATTAGAACTGAGATGGATCAGAGTCTTTAACATTAGAACTGAGATGGATCAGAGTCTTTAACATTAGAACTGAGATGGATCAGAGTCTTTAACATTAGAACTGAGATGGATCAGAGTCTTTAACATTAGAACTGAGATGGTTCAGAGTCTTAACATTAGAACTGAGATGGTTCAGAGTCTTAACATTAGAACTGAGATGGTTCAGAGTCTCAACATTAGAACTGAGATGGTTCAGAGTCTTAACATTAGAACTGAGATGGATCAGAGTCTTAACATTAGAACTGAGATGGATCAGAGTCTTAACATTAGAACTGAGATGGTTCAGAGTCTCAACATTAGAACTGAGATGGTTCAGAGTCTCAACATTAGAACTGAGATGGATCAGAGTCTTAACATTAGAACTGAGATGGATCAGAGTCTTAACATTAGAACTGAGATGGTTCAGAGTCTTAACATTAGAACTGAGATGGTTCAGAGTCTTAACATTAGAACTGAGATGGATCAGAGTCTCAACATTAGAACTGAGATGGATCAGAGTCTCAACATTAGAACTGAGATGGTTCAGAGTCTCAACATTAGAACTGAGATGGATCAGAGTCTTAACATTAGAACTGAGATGGTTCAGAGTCTTAACATTAGAACTGAGATGGTTCAGAGTCTTAACATTAGAACTGAGATGGTTCAGAGTCTTAACATTAGAACTGAGATGGATCAGAGTCTTAACATTAGAACTGAGATGGTTCAGAGTCTTAACATTAGAACTGAGATGGTTCAGAGTCTTAACATTAGAACTGAGATGGTTCAGAGTCTTAACATTAGAACTGAGATGGATCAGAGTCTTAACATTAGAACTGAGATGGTTCAGAGTCTCAACATTAGAACTGAGATGGTTCAGAGTCTTAACATTAGAACTGAGATGGTTCAGAGTCTTAACATTAGAACTGAGATGGTTCAGAGTCTTAACATTAGAACTGAGATGGTTCAGAGTCTTAACATTAGAACTGAGATGGTTCAGAGTCTTAACATTAGAACTGAGATGGTTCAGAGTCTTAACATTAGAACTGAGATGGTTCAGAGTCTTAACATTAGAACTGAGATGGTTCAGGCCCCATCTTCTTAACATCAGATGGTTCTGAGGACCTGATGGAAGTTGTTCTCTGATTCCTTTGAGTTCTCTGACAGAACTGTAAGAATTTCAGTTTCAAAAGATGTCTAAGGTTTGAAGACTTAGACTCTTTAATGTTCTTTAGTAACGGGTCATCAAACACAGAACAATAAGACTAGTTTTGACTTTGTGGTAGAGGTTCTTTACAAATATTTCACACATTTAATAAATGTGCTATTTGAAAATGTATTTCCATTATAAATGGCTTTGCTTTAATCAGAAATTGACTTTGGGTCTGACTATTTTACCCATGTGTATTTAGAGTAGAAACGTAGTCTAGTCCATAGTCCTCTGGTGTTAACCTCTTGAAACTCCCGTATCCGGGAGCGTAAGCATAGCCTCAAATGAATTAGCATAACGCAGTGGACATAAATACCCCTAGAAACTTTTCCTATTCATGAAAATCGCAAATGAAATGAATTAAATATATTCAAACACAAGTTTAGCCTTTTGTTAACTCAACAACACTGTCATCTCAGATTTTCAAAATATGCGTTACAGTTAACGCTAGACAAGCATTTGTGTAAGTTTATCATGGCATAATGCTATGCTAGGCTCTGCTGGCAGCAGGGAACATTTTCACGAAACTAAGAAAAGCAACCAAATTAAATTATTTACCTTCGGATTCTTTCACTCAGGAGACTCCCAGTTAGATAGCAAATGTTCCTTTTTTCCAAAAATATTATTTTTGTAGGCGAAATAGCTCCCGTTTATTCATCATGCTTGGCTGAGGAATCAACCGGAAAATGCTACCACTACAATGCCAAACCTTTTTCAAAATTAACTCCATAATATCGACAGAAACACGGCAAACGTTGTTTAGGATCCATCCTCAAGGTGTTTTTAACATTTATATTCGATAACATATCTGTCGAGGCAATTGGTTTCTCATAAGAAGCGATTGGAAAAATGGCTACCTCAGTATTTTACGCAAGATTTTCTGCGGGAGACACCATGTGACCATTTGCTATATATGGTCCCTTACGGCTATTCTTCAATTAAAATGCGTAAAAAGACGTCACAATGCTGTAGACACCTTGGGGAATACGTGGAAAACGTAAGCTCATTCGTAGCTCATTGACAGCCATATAAGGAATCATTGGCATGAGGCGGTTTCAAAAAATGCGGCACTTCCTGGTTGGATTTTTATCTGGGTTTCGCCTGTAACATCAGTTCTGTTGCAATCACAGACAATATCTTTGCAGTTTTGGAAACGTCAGAGTGTTTTCTATCCAAAGCTGTCAATTATATGCATAGTCGAACATCTTTTCGTGACAAAATATCTTGTTTAAAACGGGAACGTTTTTCATCCCAAAAATGTAATTAGCGCCCCCTAATGCTTGGACTTGGTAATGGGAACCTGTTTCCATCCTCTTTGTAATGTCTCTCTCTTTTGCTCTCTGTCTCTCTCTCTGTATTTCTGTTTCTCTCTGTGTATTTCTGTCTCTCAAGGTCTGTCCTTCTCAATCTAGATATTTTGTTCCTTTTCTTTACAATGCATTGCATAATCAGAAGAGGCAGCGTGTAGGTATATTAAAAACACCAGGACCAATCTTCCCCTGGCTGCATGACTCTCCCTCTCCTTCTTCAGTTCTCTCCCTCTCCTTCTTCAGTTCTCTCTCTCTCCTTCTTCAGTTCTCTCCCTCTCCTTCTTCAGTTCTCTCTCTCTCCTTCTTCAGTTCTCTCTCTCTCCTTCTTCAGTTCTCTCCCTCTCTCCTTCTCTCTCCTTCAGTTCTCTCTCTCTCCTTCTTCAGTTCTCTCCCTCTCCCTCCTTCTCTCCCTCTCTTTTTCGTTCTCTCCCTCTCCTTCTTCAGTTCTCTCTCTCTCCTTCTTCTTCTCTCCCTCTCCTTCTTCGTCAGTTCTCTCCCTCTCCTTCTTCTCTCTCTTTCCTTCTTCAGTTCTCTCTCTCTCCTTCTTCAGTTCTCTCTCTCTCCTTCTTCAGTTCTCTCCTTCTTCTCCTTCTTCAGTTCTCTCCTTCTTCTTCTCTCTCTCCTTCTTCAGTTCTCTCCCTCTCCTTCTTCAGTTTCTCTCTCTCTCTTCAGTTCTCTTCTTCCCCTTCAGTTCTCTCTCTCCTTCTTCAGTTCTCTCCCTCTCCTTCAGTTCTCTTCTTCAGTTCTCTCTCTCTCTCCTTCTTCTCCTTCTTCAGTTCTCTCTCTCTCTCCTTCTTCAGTTCTCTCTCTCTCTTCACTTCTTCAGTTCTCTCCCTCTCCTTCTTTAGTTCTCTCTCTCTCTCCTTCAGTTCTCTCCCTCTCCTTCTTCAGTTCTCTCTCTCTCCTTCTTCAGTTCTCTCTCTCTCCTTCTTTAGTTCTCTCTCTCTCCTTCTTCAGTTCTCTCTCTCTCCTTCTTCAGTTCTCTCCCTCTCCTTCTTCAGTTCT
>NW_026289635.1:0-6924 GCF_023373465.1 Oncorhynchus keta | reverse complement strand
TGAGATGGATCAGAGTCTTAACATTAGAACTGAGATGGATCAGAGTCTTAACATTAGAACTGAGATGGATCAGAGTCTTTAACATTAGAACTGAGATGGATCAGAGTCTTTAACATTAGAACTGAGATGGATCAGAGTCTTAACATTAGAACTGAGATGGATCAGAGTCTTTAACATTAGAACTGAGATGGATCAGAGTCTTTAACATTAGAACTGAGATGGATCAGAGTCTTTAACATTAGAACTGAGATGGACCAGAGTCTTTATAACATTAGAACTGAGATGGTTCAGAGTCTTTAACATTAGAACTGAGATGGATCAGAGCCCCATCTTATTAACATTAGAACTGAGATGGATCAGAGTCTTTATAACATTAGAACTGAGATGGATCAGAGTCTTAACATTAGAACTGAGATGGATCAGAGTCTTAACATTAGAACTGAGATGGGTCAGAGTCTTTAACATTAGAACTGAGATGGATCAGAGTCTTTAACATTAGAACTGAGATGGTTCAGAGTCTTTAACATTAGAACTGAGATGGATCAGAGTCTTTATAACATTAGAACTGAGATGGATCAGAGTCTTAACATTAGAACTGAGATGGTTCAGGCCCCATCTTCTTAACATTAGAACTGAGATGGATCAGAGTCTTTAAACATTAGAACTGAGATGGATCAGAGTCTTAACATTAGAACTGAGATGGATCAGAGTCTTAACATTAGAACTGAGATGGATCAGAGTCTTAACATTAGAACTGAGATGGATCAGAGTCTTTAACATTAGAACTGAGATGGATCAGAGTCTTTATAACATTAGAACTGAGATGGTTCAGTCCCATCGTCTTAACATTAGAACTGAGATGGATCAGAGTCTTTAACATTAGAACTGAGATGGATCAGAGTCTTAACATTAGAACTGAGATGGATCAGAGTCTTAACATTAGAACTGAGATGGATCAGAGTCTTTAACATTAGAACTGAGATGGATCAGAGTCTTTAACATTAGAACTGAGATGGATCAGAGTCTTTAACATTAGAACTGAGATGGATCAGAGTCTTTATAACATTAGAACTGAGATGGATCAGAGTCTTAACATTAGAACTGAGATGGATCAGAGTCTTAACATTAGAACTGAGATGGATCAGAGTCTTTAACATTAGAACTGAGATGGATCAGAGTCTTTAACATTAGAACTGAGATGGATCAGAGTCTTTAACATTAGAACTGAGATGGATCAGAGTCTTTAACATTAGAACTGAGATGGATCAGAGTCTTTAACATTAGAACTGAGATGGATCAGAGTCTTAACATTAGAACTGAGATGGATCAGAGTCTTTAACATTAGAACTGAGATGGATCAGAGTCTTAACATTAGAACTGAGATGGATCAGAGTCTTTAACATTAGAACTGAGATGGATCAGAGTCTTAACATTAGAACTGAGATGGATCAGAGTCTTAACATTAGAACTGAGATGGATCAGAGTCTTTAACATTAGAACTGAGATGGATCAGAGTCTTAACATTAGAACTGAGATGGATCAGAGTCTTAACATTAGAACTGAGATGGATCAGAGTCTTTAACATTAGAACTGAGATGGATCAGAGTCTTTAACATTAGAACTGAGATGGATCAGAGTCTTTAACATTAGAACTGAGATGGATCAGAGTCTTTAACATTAGAACTGAGATGGATCAGAGTCTTAACATTAGAACTGAGATGGATCAGAGTCTTAACATTAGAACTGAGATGGATCAGAGTCTTAACATTAGAACTGAGATGGATCAGAGTCTTTAACATTAGAACTGAGATGGATCAGAGTCTTTAACATTAGAACTGAGATGGATCAGAGTCTTTAACATTAGAACTGAGATGGATCAGAGTCTTTAACATTAGAACTGAGATGGATCAGAGTCTTTAACATTAGAACTGAGATGGATCAGAGTCTTTAACATTAGAACTGAGATGGATCAGAGTCTTAACATTAGAACTGAGATGGATCAGAGTCTTAACATTAGAACTGAGATGGATCAGAGTCTTAACATTAGAACTGAGATGGATCAGAGTCTTTAACATTAGAACTGAGATGGATCAGAGTCTTAACATTAGAACTGAGATGGATCAGAGTCTTAACATTAGAACTGAGATGGATCAGAGTCTTAACATTAGAACTGAGATGGATCAGAGTCTTAACATTAGAACTGAGATGGATCAGAGTCTTAACATTAGAACTGAGATGGATCAGAGTCTTTAACATTAGAACTGAGATGGTTCAGAGTCTTAACATTAGAACTGAGATGGTTCAGAGTCTTAACATTAGAACTGAGATGGTTCAGAGTCTTAACATTAGAACTGAGATGGATCAGAGTCTTAACATTAGAACTGAGATGGATCAGAGTCTTTAACATTAGAACTGAGATGGATCAGAGTCTTAACATTAGAACTGAGATGGATCAGAGTCTTAACATTAGAACTGAGATGGATCAGAGTCTTAACATTAGAACTGAGATGGATCAGAGTCTTTAACATTAGAACTGAGATGGATCAGAGTCTTTAACATTAGAACTGAGATGGATCAGAGTCTTTAACATTAGAACTGAGATGGATCAGAGTCTTTAACATTAGAACTGAGATGGATCAGAGTCTTTAACATTAGAACTGAGATGGATCAGAGTCTTTAACATTAGAACTGAGATGGATCAGAGTCTTTAACATTAGAACTGAGATGGATCAGAGTCTTAACATTAGAACTGAGATGGATCAGAGTCTTAACATTAGAACTGAGATGGATCAGAGTCTTAACATTAGAACTGAGATGGATCAGAGTCTTTAACATTAGAACTGAGATGGATCAGAGTCTTAACATTAGAACTGAGATGGATCAGAGTCTTAACATTAGAACTGAGATGGATCAGAGTCTTAACATTAGAACTGAGATGGATCAGAGTCTTAACATTAGAACTGAGATGGATCAGAGTCTTAACATTAGAACTGAGATGGATCAGAGTCTTTAACATTAGAACTGAGATGGTTCAGAGTCTTAACATTAGAACTGAGATGGTTCAGAGTCTTAACATTAGAACTGAGATGGTTCAGAGTCTTAACATTAGAACTGAGATGGTTCAGAGTCTTAACATTAGAACTGAGATGGTTCAGAGTCTTTAACATTAGAACTGAGATGGATCAGAGTCTTAACATTAGAACTGAGATGGTTCAGAGTCTTTAACATTAGAACTGAGATGGATCAGAGTCTTTAACATTAGAACTGAGATGGATCAGAGTCTTTAACATTAGAACTGAGATGGATCAGAGTCTTAACATTAGAACTGAGATGGTTCAGAGTCTTAACATTAGAACTGAGATGGTTCAGAGTCTTAACATTAGAACTGAGATGGATCAGAGTCTTTAACATTAGAACTGAGATGGATCAGAGTCTTAACATTAGAACTGAGATGGATCAGAGTCTTAACATTAGAACTGAGATGGATCAGAGTCTTAACATTAGAACTGAGATGGATCAGAGTCTTAACATTAGAACTGAGATGGATCAGAGTCTTAACATTAGAACTGAGATGGATCAGAGTCTTAACATTAGAACTGAGATGGTTCAGAGTCTTAACATTAGAACTGAGATGGTTCAGAGTCTTAACATTAGAACTGAGATGGTTCAGAGTCTTAACATTAGAACTGAGATGGTTCAGAGTCTTAACATTAGAACTGAGATGGTTCAGAGTCTTTAACATTAGAACTGAGATGGATCAGAGTCTTAACATTAGAACTGAGATGGATCAGAGTCTTAACATTAGAACTGAGATGGATCAGAGTCTTAACATTAGAACTGAGATGGTTCAGAGTCTTAACATTAGAACTGAGATGGTTCAGAGTCTTTAACATTAGAACTGAGATGGATCAGAGTCTTAACATTAGAACTGAGATGGTTCAGAGTCTTAACATTAGAACTGAGATGGTTCAGAGTCTTAACATTAGAACTGAGATGGATCAGAGTCTTAACATTAGAACTGAGATGGATCAGAGTCTTTAACATTAGAACTGAGATGGATCAGAGTCTTAACATTAGAACTGAGATGGTTCAGAGTCTTAACATTAGAACTGAGATGGATCAGAGTCTTAACATTAGAACTGAGATGGATCAGAGTCTTAACATTAGAACTGAGATGGATCAGAGTCTTAACATTAGAACTGAGATGGATCAGAGTCTTAACATTAGAACTGAGATGGTTCAGAGTCTTAACATTAGAACTGAGATGGTTCAGAGTCTTAACATTAGAACTGAGATGGTTCAGAGTCTTAACATTAGAACTGAGATGGTTCAGAGTCTTTAACATTAGAACTGAGATGGTTCAGAGTCTTAACATTAGAACTGAGATGGATCAGAGTCTTAACATTAGAACTGAGATGGTTCAGAGTCTTAACATTAGAACTGAGATGGATCAGAGTCTTAACATTAGAACTGAGATGGTTCAGAGTCTTAACATTAGAACTGAGATGGTTCAGAGTCTTAACATTAGAACTGAGATGGTTCAGAGTCTTAACATTAGAACTGAGATGGTTCAGAGTCTTAACATTAGAACTGAGATGGTTCAGAGTCTTAACATTAGAACTGAGATGGTTCAGAGTCTTTAACATTAGAACTGAGATGGTTCAGAGTCTTAACATTAGAACTGAGATGGTTCAGAGTCTTAACATTAGAACTGAGATGGTTCAGAGTCTGCAGTGAACTGAGATGGTTCAGAGTCTTAACATTAGAACGAGATGGTTCAGAGTCTTAACATTAGAACTGAGATGGATCAGAGTCTTAACATTAGAGTGGTTCCAGAGTCTTAACATTAGAACTGAGATGGTTCCGAGTCTTAACATTAGAACTGAGATGGTTCAAGTCTTAACATTAGAACTGAGATGGTTCCAGAGTCTTAACATTAGAACTGAGATGGTTCTCTTAACATTAGAACTGAGATGGTTCAGAGTCTTAACATTAGAACTGAGATGGTTCAGAGTCTTAACATTAGAACTGAGATGGTTCCAGTCTTAACATTAGAACTGAGATGGATCAGAGTCTTAACATTAGAACTGAGATGGTTCAGGTCTCAGAACTGAGATGGTTCTCTTAACATTAGAACTGAGATGGATCAGAGTCTTAACATTAGAACTGAGATGGTTCAGAGTCTTAACATTAGAACTGAGATGGTTCAGAGTCTTAACATTAGAACTGAGATGGTTCAGAGTCATAACATTAGAACTGAGATGGTTCAGAGTCTTATTAGAACTGAGATGGATCAGAGTCTTAACATTAGAACTGAGATGGTTCAGAGTCTTAACATTAGAACTGAGATGGTTCAGAGTCTTAACATTAGAACTGAGATGGATCAGAGTCTTAACATTAGAACTGAGATGGTTCAGAGTCTTAACATTAGAACTGAGATGGTTCAGTCTTAACATTAGCTGAGATGGTTCAGAGTCTTATTAGAGATGGATCAGAGT
This sequence comes from Oncorhynchus keta, assembly GCF_023373465.1. Lineage (NCBI taxonomy): Eukaryota > Metazoa > Chordata > Actinopteri > Salmoniformes > Salmonidae > Oncorhynchus > Oncorhynchus keta. The sequence continues at coordinate 1,426 of NW_026289635.1, read as the reverse complement.
CTTAACATTAGAACAGATAGTTCAGAGTCTTAACATTAGAACTGAGATGGATCAGAGTCTTAACATTAGAACTGAGATGGTTCAGAGTCTTAACATTAGAACTGAGATGGTTCAGTCTTAACATTAGAACTGAGATGGTTCTTTAACATTAGAACTGAGATGGTTCAGTCTTAACATTAGAACTGAGATCTTTAACATTAGAACTGAGATGGATCAGAGTCTTTACATTAGAACTGAGATGGTTCCAGAGTCTTAACATTAGAACACAGATGGATCAGAGTCTTTAACATTAGAACTTGGTTCAGAGTCTTAACATTAGAACTGAGATGGATCAGAGTCTTAACATTAGAACTGAGAGATGGTTCAGAGTCTTAACATTAGAACTGAGATGGATCAGAGTCTGCATTAGAACTGAGATGGTTCAGAAACTGAGAACTGAGATCAGAGTCTTAACATTAGAACTGAGATGGATCAGAGTCTTAACATTAGAACTGAGATGGATCAGAGTCTTTAACATTAGAACTGAGATGGTTTCAGAGTCTTAACATTAGAACTGAGATGGATCAGAGTCTTAACATTAGAACTGAGATGGTTCAGAGTCTTAACATTAGAACTGAGATGGATCAAGTCCAGAGTCTTAACATTAGAACTGAGATGGATCAGAGTCTTTAACATTAGAACTGAGATGGTTCAGAGTCTTAACATTAGAACTGAGATGGATCAGAGTCTTTAACATTAGAACTGAGATGGATCAGAGTCTTTAACATTAGAACTGAGATGGTTCAGAGTCTTAACATTAGAACTGAGATGGATCTCAGAGTCTTTAACATTAGAACTGAGATGGATCAGAGTCTTAACATTAGAACTGAGATGGATCAGAGTCTTTAACATTAGAACTTCAGAGATGGATCAGAGTCTTTAACATTAGAACTGAGATGGTTCAGAGTCTTAACATTAGAACTGAGATGGATCAGAGTCTTAACATTAGAACTGAGATGGTTCAGAGTCTTAACATTAGAACTGAGATGGATCAGAGTCTTAACATTAGAACTGAGATGGATCAGAGTCTTAACATTAGAACTGAGATGGTTCAGAGTCTTAACATTAGAACTGAGATGGATCAGAGTCTTAACATTAGAACTGAGATGGATCAGAGTCTTTAACATTAGAACTGAGATGGTTCAGAGTCTTAACATTAGAACTGAGATGGATCAGAGTCTTAACATTAGAACTGAGATGGTTCAGAGTCTTAACATTAGAACTGAGATGGATCAGAGTCTTAACATTAGAACTGAGATGGATCAGAGTCTTAACATTAGAACTGAGATGGTTCAGAGTCTTTAACATTAGAACTGAGATGGTTCAGAGTCTTAACATTAGAACTGAGATGGATCAGAGTCTTAACATTAGAACTGAGATGGTTCAG
>NW_026289633.1:77500-81715 GCF_023373465.1 Oncorhynchus keta | reverse complement strand
TAGTGCACTACCCCATAGGGATCTGGTCTGGTAGTGCACTACCCCATAGGGCTCTGGTCTAAAGTAGTGCACTACCCCATAGGGCTCTGGTCTAAAGTAGTGCACTACCCCATAGGGCTCTGGTCTAAAGTAGTGCACTACCCCATAGGCTCTGGTCTAAAGTAGTGGACTACCCCATAGGGCTCTGGGTCAGTAGTGCACTACCCCATAGGGCTCTGGTCTAAAGTAGTGGACTACCCCATAGGGCCTGGTCTAAAGTAGCACTACCCCATAGGTCTCTGGTCTAAAGTAGTGCACTACCCCATAGGGCTGGTCTGTAGTGCACACTACCCCATAGGGCTCTGGCCTAAAGTAGTGGACTGCCACTCTGGTCTAAAGTAGTGCCTCCCCATAGGTCTCTGGTCTAAGTAGTGCACTACCCCATAGGTCTCTGGTCTAAAGTAGTGCACTACCCATACGGCTCTGGTCTAAAGTAGTGCACCCCATAGGGCTCTGGTCTGGGTAGTGCACTACCCCATAGGGCTCTGGTCTAAAGTAGTGCACTACCCCATAGGTCTCTGGTCTAAAGTAGTGCACTACCCCATAGGTCTCTGGTCTAAAGTAGTGACTACCCCCGCATAGGGCTCCTGGTCTAAAGTAGTGCACCCCCATAGGGCTCTGGCCTAAAGTAGTGTCTCTGGTCTAAAGTAGTGCAAAGTAGCTACCCCATAGGGCTCTGGTCTAAAGTAGTGCACTACCACATAGGTCTCTGGTCTAAAGTAGTGCACTAAAGTAGTGCACTATATTGTTTGAACAAAACAATAGATTTTCATTTCAGTTTCATTTAGTTTCTCCCAGACCACCTAGTAACAAATAGGACTAAGTTAATGTTCTGTTGTGGTTTCTCCCAGACCACCTATATTGTTTGAAACAAATAGGACTAAGTTAATGTTCTGTTGTTTAGTTTCTCCCAGACCACCTAGTAACAATATAGGACTAAGTTAATGTTCTGTTGTGGTTTCTCCCAGACCACCTAGTAACAATATAGGACTAAGTTAATGTTCTGTTGTGGTTTCTCCCAGACCACCTAGTAACAATATAGGACTAAGTTAATGTTCTGTTGTGGTTTCTCCCAGACCACCTAGTAACAATATAGGACTAAGTTAATGTTCTGTTGTGGTTTCTCCCAGACCAGCACAGTTGAAGTCAATATGAACTTTTCCAGTAGAATAGAATAGAGTTGACCTCCACAGGGCAAGTTGACCTGCAGACAATAACATCAGCTTAGCCTCAGACCATTCACATTGAGAGACATGTCTAGAATGATTGAAAAGGCAGTGCTTCTCCATGAATGAAGAGTCATTCAATTACACATCCTGCATCTGAAATGGCACCCTGTTCCCTATTTAGTGCACTACTTTGAGAGTCCTATAGGAGTCCTATAGAACCCTGTTCCCTATTTAGTGCACTACTTTAGACCAGAGTCCTATAGAACCCTGTTCCCTATTTAGTGCACTACTTTAGACCAGAGTCCTATAGAACCCTGTTCCTATTTAGTGCACTACTTTAGACCAGAGTCCTATAGAACCCTGTTCCCTATTTAGTGCACTACTTTAGACCAGAGTCCTATAGAACCCTGTTCCCTATTTAGTGCACTACTTTAGACCAGAGTCCTTTAGAACCCTGTTCCCTATTTAGTACTGCAGAGTCCCATAGAACCCTTTAGACCAGAGTCCTATAGAACCCTGTTCCCTATTTAGTGCACTACTTTAGACCATTTAGACTTTAGACCCTATAGAACCCTGTTCCCTATTTAGTGCCTACTATCTTAGAACCCCTGTTCCTATTTAGCTACTTTAGACCAGAGTCCTATAGAACCCTGTTCCCTATTTAGTGCGCTACTTTAGACCAGAGTCCTATAAAACCCTGTTCCCTATTTAGTGCACTACTTTAGACCAGAGTCCTATAGAACCCTGTTCCCTATTTAGTGCACTACTTTAGACCAGAGTCCTATAGAACCCTGTTCCTATTTAGTGCGCTACTTTAGACCAGAGTCCTATAGAACCCTGTTCCCTATTTAGTGCACTACTTTAGACCAGAGTCCTATAGAACCCTGTTCTCTTGACCAATTTAATGACTATAATTCATAGACCAGAGTCTATAGAACCCTGTTCCCTATTTAGTGCACTACTTTAGACCAGAGTCCTATAAAACCCTGTTCCTATTTGTCTACTTTAGACCAGAGTCTATCTAGATGGCTGTCTAGAACCCTGTTCCCTATTTAGATGTCTACTACTTTAGACCAGAGTCCTAAGCCATTCTGTCTTCCAATCAGATGTCTATCTAGTGGCTGTCTACTTTAGAAGCAGTCTGAGATGTCTATCTAGATGGCTGTTCCTGATGATGGTGATGTCAGTCTAGATGTCTGTCTGTTATTGTCTGTCTAGATGTCTATCACAGATGTCTGTCTGTCTGTCTAGATGTCTGTCTGTCTGTCTGTCTGTCTAGATGTCTATCTAGATGTCTGCTGTGGCTGTCTAGATGTCTGTCTGTCTGTCTGGATGTCTGTCTGTCTACTAGATGTCTATCTAGATGGCTGTCTAGATGTCTGTCTGTCTGTCTGTCTAGATGTCTGTCTAGATGTCTGTCTGTCTGTCTGTCTAGATGTCTATCTAGATGGCTGTCTAGATGTCTGTCTGTCTGTCTGTCTAGATGTCTATCTAGATGGCTGTCTAGTCTGTCTGCCTAGATGTCTGTCTAGATGTCCTGTCTGTCTGTCTAGATGTCTGTCTAGATGGCTGTCTAGATGTCTCTTGATGTCTGTCTGTCTGTCTGTCTAGATGTCTATCTAATGGCAGATGTCTACTGATGTCTGTCTAGATGTCTGTCTGTCTGTCTGTCTAGATGTCATGTCTGTGTCTGTCTAGATGTCTGTCTGTCTGTCTGTCTAGATGTCTATCTAGATGGCTGTCTAGATGTCTGTCTGTCTGTCTAGATGTCTGTCTAGATGTCTGTCTGTCTGGTTGGTCTAGATGTCTATCTAGATGTCTGATGTCTGTCTGTCTGTTGGGACAGATGTCTATCTGGATGTCTGTCTGTCTGTCTGATGTCTGTCTTGGTCTAGATGTCTATCTGTTATTGATGATGTTGGATGATGGTCTACATGTGGATGGACTGTCTGTCTAGATGTCTGTCTAGATGTCTGTCTGTTATTGGACTTGTGTCTGTCTAGATGTCTGGACACTGTCTGGTCTACTGTCTGCCTAGATGTGGATGGACTGTGTGTCTGTCTAGATGTCTGTCTAGATGTCTGTCTGTCTGTCTGTCTAGATGTCTATCTAGATGGCTGTCTAGATGTCTGTCTGTCTAGATGTCTGTCTAGATGTCTGTCTAGATGTCTGTCTGTCTGTCTGTCTAGATGTCTGTTATTGGACTAGATGGACTGGTCTACATGTGGATGATGTCTGTCTAGATGTCTGTCTAGATGTCTGTCTAGATGTCTGTCTGTCTGTCTAGATGTCTGTCTGTCTGTCTGTCTAGATGTCTGTCTGTCTGTCTGTCTAGATGTCTGTCAGATGTCTGGTCTGATGTCTAGATGTGGATGGACTGTCTGTCTATCTAGATGTCTGTCTAGATGTCTGTCTAGATGTCTGTCTAGATGTCTGTCTAGATGTCTGTCTAGATGTCTGTCTAGATGTCTGTCTAGATGTCTGTCTAGATGTCTATCTAGATGGCTGTCTAGATGTCTGCCTAGATGTCTATCTAGATGTCTGTCTAGATGTCTGTCTAGATGTCTGTCTAGATGTCTGTCTAGATGTCTGTCTAGATGTCTGTCTAGATGTCTGTCTAGATGTCTGTCTGTCTAGATGTCTATCTAGATGGCTGTCTGATGTCTGTCTGTCTGTCTGTCTAGATGTCTATCTGTCTGTCTAGATGGCTGGTCTACATGTCTGTCTGTGTCTGTCTAGATGTCTGTCTAGATGTCTGTCTGTCTGTCTAGATGTCTGTCTAGATGTCTGTCTGATGTCTGTCTGTCTGTCTGTCTAGATGTCTATCTAGATGGCTGTCTGTCTGTCTAGATGTCTGTCTGTCTGTCTGTCTAGATGTCTGTCTGTCTACATGTGTGGACTGTGTCTGTCTGATGTCTGTCTAGATGTCTGTCTGTCTGTCTGTCTAGATGTCTGGACAGATGGCTCTAGATGTCTGTCTGTGTGTCTGTCTAGATGTCTGTCTGTC
>NW_026289633.1:45000-72500 GCF_023373465.1 Oncorhynchus keta | reverse complement strand
ACAGCCTCCCCAGAGATAATCCTAACATAAACAAACAGACTGGGAAGGAGGGAGGGAGAGATGTGGAGAGGCAGAGGAGGGAGGGAGGGAGGGAGGAGGGAGAGATGTGGAGAGGCAGAGGAGGGAGGGAGGGGGAGGGAGGGAGGGAGAGATGTGGAGAGGCAGAGGAGGAGGGAGGGAGGGAGGGAGGGAGGGAGGGAGGGAGGGAGGGAGGGAGGAAGGAAGGAAGGAAGGAAGGAAGGAAGGAAGGAAGGAAGGAAGGAAGGAAGGAAGGAAGGAAGGGGGAGGGAGGGAGGGAGGGAGGAGGGAGGGAGGGAGGGAGGGAGGGAGGGAGGGAGGGAGAGAGGGAGAGAGAGAGGAGAGGGAGGGAGGGAGAGAGAGAGAGAGAGAGAGAGAGAGAGAGAGGAGAGGAGAGGAGAGGAGAGAGAGAGAGAGAGAGAGAGAGAGGGAGAGAGGCAGAGGAGGGAGGGAGGTAGAGAGAGAGAGAGAGGGGGAGAGGCAGAGGAGGGATGGATGGAGAGGCACAAGATGGATGGAGACAGAAAGACAGACAGACAGACAGACAGACAGACAGACAGACAGACAGACAGACAGACAGACAGACAGACAGACAGGCAGGCAGGCAGGCAGGCAGGCAGACAGAGAGACAGAGAGACAGAGAGACAGACAGACAGACAGACAGACAGACAGACAGACAGACAGACAGACAGACAGACAGACAGACAGAGCCACGAAGAGAACTGTGAACTGTAGAATTGAACAGCGCTAGCCTGAAATCCACACTGAATCACTCAGATTCGCTACGGTTTCAGACAGTGAAGTAATATTCAGTTTGGATCCGATTCCAAACCAGAGCAGAAACATAGACTTGGCAGTCTTAGCAGACATGATAAGTACAGATGTATAATCTTAATTTGATCTCTCTTTTGTTGTTGAGAATTTTACTGCATCGCAGGGAATGCAGAAAAGAGCTTTGTGATTTACATAAATTTACTGAAACCTACACCAACACGGTCATATTAACAGCCTCACCTCCATCAAGCAACATTATGGACTAAACATTCAAATCCTGTTGCTGCAGGATTATTTAGCTGTGACAGTACAGGTCAAATGAAAGACCCTACATCTGTAGCAGTACAGAGAATAGGCTTGGAGATGAGGGAACACTTATATTAATGACATCACAGCATGCATTCCAAATGGCACCCTATTCCCTATATAGTGCACTACTTTTGACCAGGGCCCATAGCACTGTTGTCAAAACTAGTGCACTATATAGGGAAGAGGATGCTATTTAGGAGACAGACGTACTTTACCCTCTGACTGGGATTACTTGTGAAATGAAAGATGATTTTGCTGGAAAAACAAGATGTTTCTGTCTTTTCATTTTGATTTGCGTTGCATTAAACAACGACCTGGAAGTTATTATGAAGTCTGCAGCAGAAGACATTTATCACAGAGCAGGACTTCAGAGGTTAACCTGCCCCTGTATAGATACCACCAGTACACCCTTCATACTAGATTAGATAACTGACTGTAGCTACATCTTCTCTCTGTGTTACTGTTGGAGATATGTCTCTCAGTGTTAGTATTGGAGATATGTCTCTCAGTGTTAGTATTGGAGATATGTCTCTCAGTGTTAGTATTGGAGATATGTGTCTCAGTGTTAGTATTGGAGACATGTCTTCTCTCAGTGTTAGTATTGGAGGTATGCCTCTCTGTGTCAGTATTGAAGATATGTCTCTCAGTGTTAGTATTGGAGATATGTCTCTAAGTGTTAGTATTGGAGATATGTCTCTGTGTTACTATTGGAGATATGTCGCTCAGTGTTAGTATTGGAGGTATGTCTTCTCTCAGTGTTAGTATTGGAGGTATGCCTCTCAGTGTTAGTATTTGAGATATGTCTCTCTGTGTTAGTATTGGAGATATGTCTCTCAGTGTTAGTATTGGAGATATGTCTCTAAGTGTCAGTATTGAAGATATGTCTCTCAGTGTTAGTATTGGAGATATGTCTCTAAGTGTCAGTATTGAAGATATGTCTCTCAGTGTTAGTATTGGAGATATGTCTTCTCTCAGTGTTAGTATTGGAGATATGTCTCTCAGTGTTAGTATTGGAGATATGTCTCTCAGTGTTAGTATTGGAGATATGTCTCTCAGTGTCAGTATTGGAGATATGTGTCTCAGTGTTAGTATTGGAGATATGTCTTCTCTCAGTGTTAGTATTGGAGATATGTCTCTCAGTGTTAGAATTGGAGATATGTCTTCTCTCAGTGTTAGTATTGGAGATATGTCTCTCAGTGTTAGTATTGGAGATTTGTCTCTCAGTGTTAGTATTGGAGATTTGTCTCTCTGTCAGTATTGGAGATTTGTCTCTCAGTGTTAGTATTGGAGATTTGTCTCTCTGTCAGTATTGGAGATTTGTCTCTCTGTCAGTATTGGAGATATGTCTCTCTGTCAGTATTGGAGATTTGTCTCTCTGTCAGTATTGGAGATGTGTCTCTCTGTGTTAGTATTGGAGATATGTCTTCTCTCAGTGTTAGTATTGGAGATATGTCTCTCTGTCAGTATTGGAGATTTGTCTCTCTGTCAGTATTGGAGATATGTCTCTCTGTCAGTATTGGAGATTTGTCTCTCTGTGTTAGTATTGGAGATATGTCTCTCTGTGTTAGTATTGGAGATATGTCTCTCTGTGTTAGTATTGGAGATATGTCTCTCTGTGTCAGTTTGGAGATATGTCTTCTCTCAGTGTTAGTATTGGAGATATGTCTCTCTGTGTTAGTATTGGGGATATGTCTCACTGTGTTAGTATTGGAGATTTGTCTCTCTGTGTTAGTATTGGGGATTTGTCTCTCAGTGTTGGTATTGCAGATTTGTCTCTGTGTTACTATTGGAGATATGTCTCTCAGTGTTAGTATTGGAGATATGTCTCTCTGTGTCAGTATTGGAGATATGTCTCTCAGTGTTAGTATTGGAGATATGTCTCTCAGTGTTAGTATTGCAGATTTGTCTCTGTGTTACTATTGGAGATATGTCTCTCAGTGTTAGTATTGGAGATATGTCTCTAAGTGTCAGTATTGAAGATATGTGTCTCAGTGTTAGTATTGGAGATATGTCTTCTCTCAGTGTTAGTATTGGAGGTATGCCTCTCTGTGTCAGTATTGGAGATATGTCTCTCAGTGTTAGTATTGGAGATATGTCTCTCAGTGTTAGTATTGCAGATGTGTCTCTGTGTTACTATTGGAGATATGTCTCTCAGTGTTAGTATGGGAGATATGTCTCTCAGTGTTAGTATTGCAGATGTGTCTCTGTGTTACTATTGGAGATATGTCTCTCAGTGTTAGTATTGGAGATATGTCTCTCAGTGGCAGTATTGAAGATATGTGTCTCAGTGTTAGTATTGGAGATATGTCTTCTCTCAGTGTTAGTATTGGAGATATGTCTCTCAGTGTTGGTATTGCAGATTTGTCTCTCTGTCAGTATTGGAGATTTGTCTCTCAGTGTTAGAATTGGAGATATGTCTTCTCTCAGTGTTAGTATTGGAGATATGTCTCTCAGTGTTAGTATTGGAGATTTGTCTCTCAGTGTTAGTATTGGAGATTTGTCTCTCTGTCAGTATTGGAGATTTGTCTCTCAGCGTTAGTATTGGAGATTTGTCTCTCTGTCAGTATTGGAGATTTGTCTCTCTGTCAGTATTGGAGATATGTCTCTCTGTCAGTATTGGAGATTTGTCTCTCTGTCAGTATTGGAGATTTGTCTCTCTGTGTTAGTATTGGAGATATGTCTTCTCTCAGTGTTAGTATTGGAGATATGTCTCTCTGTCAGTATTGGAGATATGTCTCTCTGTCAGTATTGGAGATTTGTCTCTCTGTCAGTATTGGAGATATGTCTCTCTGTCAGTATTGGAGATTTGTCTCTCTGTGTTAGTATTGGAGATATGTCTCTCTGTGTTAGTATTGGAGATATGTCTCGCTGTGTTAGTATTGGAGATATGTCTCTCTGTGTCAGTTTGGAGATATGTCTCACTGTGTTAGTATTGGGGATTTGTCTCTCTGTGTTAGTATTGGGGATTTGTCTCTCAGTGTTGGTATTGCAGATTTGTCTCTGTGTTACTATTGGAGATATGTCTCTCAGTGTTAGTATTGGAGATATGTCTCTCTGTGTCAGTATTGGAGATATGTCTCTCAGTGTTAGTATTGGAGATATGTCTCTCAGTGTTAGTATTGCAGATTTGTCTCTGTGTTACTATTGGAGATATGTCTCTCAGTGTTAGTATTGGATTTATGTCTCTCAGTGTTAGTATTGGAGATATGTCTCTCAGTGTCAGTATTGAAGATATGTGTCTCAGTGTTAGTATTGGAGATATGTCTTCTCTCAGTGTTAGTATTGGAGATATGTCTCTCAGTGTTAGTATTGGAGATTTGTCTCTCAGTGTTAGTATTGGAGATTTGTCTCTCTGTCAGTATTGGAGATTTGTCTCTCTGTGTCAGTATTGGAGATATGTCTCTCTGTCAGTATTGGAGATTTGTCTCTCTGTCAGTATTGGAGATTTGTCTTCTCTCTGTGTTAGTATTGGAGATATGTCTCTCTGTCAGTATTGGAGATTTGTCTCTCTGTCAGTATTGGAGATATGTCTCTCTGTGTTAGTATTGGAGATATGTCTTCTCTCTGTGTTAGTATTGGAGATATGTCTCTCTGTGTTAGTTTTGGAGATATGTCTCTTCTCTCAGTGTTAGTATTGGAGATATGTCTCTCTGTGTATTGTTTGTCTCTCTGTGTCAGTATTGGAGATTTGTCACTCTGTGTCATTGTTTGGAGATATGTCTTCTCTCAGTGTTAGTATTGGAGATATGTCTTCTCTCTGTGTTAGTGGAGATCTCTCTGTGTCTCTGTGTTAGTATTGGAGATTTGTCTTCTCTGTTTGTTAGTATTGGAGATTTGTCTCTCTGTGTCAGTATTGGAGATATGTCTTCTCTCTGTGTTAGTATTGGAGTCATGTCCCTCTGTGTTAGTATTGAATATGTCTTCTCTCAGTGTTAGTATTGGAGATATGTCTTCTCTCTGTGTTAGTATTGGAGATATGTCTTCTCTCTGTGTTAGTATTGGAGATATGTCTTCTCTCTGTGTTAGTATTGGAGATATGTCTCTCTGTGTCAGTATTGAGAAATGTCTTCTCTCTCAGTGTTAGTATTGGAGATATGTCTTCTCTCAGTGTCAGTATTGGAGATATGTCTCTCTGTGTTAGTATTGGAGATTTGTATGTCTCTCAGTGTTAGTATTGGAGATTTGTCTCTCAGTGTTAGTATTTTTGTCTTCTCTGTGTTAGTATTGGAGATATGTCTCTCAGTGTCAGTATTGGAGATATGTCTCTCTGTGTCAGTATTGGAGATATGTCTGTCGGAGTGTCATGATGGGCTGACCTTGCTCAAAGGCACAACGACAGGATATTATGGTACCTAGGGTCTGAAAACAGAAAAACCAGCACATCTCCCATTTTGTCTTGCTCTGCTCAGGATTTGAACTGACATCGTTCCTGTGTATCCTGTAGTGATGTGTTGTGCCCTGTTTCCTCAGGCAGGGAAGCCCCCCATCCAGGACCTCTTCACCGACCTGTGTGATGGCCGTCGCCTGCTGGAGCTGCTGGAGGGACTGGCAGGTCACGAGCTGGTCAGTAATGTCATCATTATCCTCCATCCTCCTAACCCCATTCACCTCCTCACCTCCTTATCCTCCTAGCCCCACGTATCTCCCTCACCTCCTCATCTCCTCACCTCCTTATCCTCCTAGCCCCACGTGTCTCCCTCACCTCCTCACCTCCTCACCTCCTTATCCTCCTAGCCCCACGTATCTCATTCACCTCCTCACCTCCTTATCCTCCTAGCCCCATGTATCTCCCTCATCTCCTCACCTCCCCTTATCCTCCTAGCCCCACATATCTCATTCACCTCCTCACCTCCTTATCCTCCTAGCCCCATGTATCTCCCTCACCTCCTCACCTCCTTATCCTCCTAGCCCCACGTATCTCCTTCACCTCCTCACCTCCTCACCTCCTTATCCTCCTAGCCCCACGTATCTCCCTCACCTCCTCACCTCCTTATCCTCCTAGCCCCACGTATCTCCCTCACCTCCTCACCTCCTTATCCTCCTAGCCCCACGTATCTCCTTCACCTCCTCATCTCCTCACCTCCTTATCCTCCTAGCCCCACGTATCTCCCTCACCTCCTCATCTCCTCACCTCCTTATCCTCCTAGCCCCACGTATCTCCCTCACCTCCTCACCTCCTTATCCTCCTAGCCCCATGTATCTCCCTCACCTCCTCACCTCCTTATCCTCCTAGCCCCACGTATCTCCCTTACCTCCTCATCTCCTCACCTCCTTATCCTCCTAGCCCCACGTATCTCCCTCACCTCCTCACCTCCTTATCCTCCTAGCCCCACGTATCTCCCTTACCTCCTCATCTCCTCACCTCCTTATCCTCCTAGCCCCATGTATCTCCCTTACCTCCTCATCTCCTCACCTCCTTATCCTCCTAGCCCCATGTATCTCCCTTACCTCCTCATCTCCTCACCTCCTTATCCTCCTAGCCCCATGTATCTCCATCACCTCACCTCCTTATCCTCCTAACCTCACTTCTCTCCTCACGTCCTCCCTAACCTCACCTATCTCCTCACTTCCTTATCCTCTTGACCCCACTTATCTCCTCGCCTCCTCGCCTCCTTACCTCCTAACCCCACTTATCTCCTCAACTCCTCACTTATCTCCTCACCTATTATACCAGTTGTCTTTCTCTCTTCTTTCTTCTCCTCCTCCACTATCCTTGTCCTAAACGTTATACAATAGCTTTTATTGTAATTTAAACCTCTTTCAGCAATGGCCCTGAGCAAGGTCTCTCTCTCTCTCTCTCTCTCTCTCTCTCTCTCTCTCTCTCTCTTCTCTCTCTCTCTCTCTCTCTCTCTCTCTCTCTCTCTCTCTCTCTCTCTCTCTCTCTCTCTCTTCTCTCTCTCTGTCTCTTTCTCTGTCTCTTTCTCTCTCTCTCTCTGAAGGATCTCTTCTCTCTCTCTCTCTGTCTCTCTCTCTCTCTCTCTCTCTCTCTCTCTCTCTCTCTCTCTCTCTCTCTCTCTCTCTCTCTCTCTCTCTCTCTCTCTCTGTCTCTCTCTCTCTCTCTCTCTCTCTCTGTCTCTGTCTCTGTCTCTGTCTCTGTCTCTCTCTCTGTCTCTCTATATCGTGTTCAGTAAATAAAGCCTCAGTGTGTTCTGAAGGATCTCTTCTCTTCTGTGTGTGTGTGTGTTCTGAAGGATCTCTTCTCTTCTGTGTGTGTGTTGTTCTGAAGGATCTCTTCTCTTCTGTGTGTGTGTTCTGAAGGATCTCTTCTCTTCTGTGTGTGTGTGTTCTGAAGGATCTCTTCTCTCTCTGTGTGTGTGTGTTCTGCAGGTGAAGGAGAGAGGATTCACGCGCGTCCACTCGCTAAACAATGTCAATAGAGCGTTGCAGATCCTACAGAAGAACAATGTACGTATTAGTGAACAGATCACACACTGAGGAGGAGGAGGAGAGGGATGAGGAAGAGAGGAGGAAGAGAAAGAGAGGAAGAGAGGAGGGGAAGGAAGAGAGGAGGAAGAGAAAGAGAGGAAGAGAGGAGGGGAAGGAAGAGAGGAGGAGGAGAAGGAAGAGAGGAAGGGGAGGAAGAGGAGAAGGAAGAGAGAAGGTGATGAAGAGAGGAGGAGAAGGAAGAGAGGGAAGTGGAGGAAGAGAGGAGGAGGAGAAGAGAGAAGGGGGAGGAAGAGAGGAAGGGGAGGAAGAGAGGAGGAGGAGAAGAGAGAAGGGGGAGGAAGAGAGGAGGAGGAGAAGAGAGAAGGGGGAGGAGAGAGGAAGGGGAGGAAGGAGTAGGAGGAGAAGAGAGAAGGGGGAGGAAGAGAGAGGAAGGGGAGGAGAGAGTAGGAGGAGAAGGAAGAGAGAAGGGGGAGGAAGAGAGGAAGAGAGGAAGGGGAGGAAGAGGAAGGAAGGGGAGGAAGAGAGGAAGGAGAGGAAGAGAGGGAGGAAGAGAAGGAAGAGAGGAAGGAAGGAGGAAGAGAGAAGGGGAGGAAGAGAGGAAGGGGAGGAAGAGAGGAGGAGGAGAAGGAAGAGAGAAGGGGGAGGAAGAGAGGAGGAGGAGGAGAAGGAAGAGAGAAGGGGAGGAAGAGAGGAAGGGGAGGAAGAGAGGAGGAGGAGAAGAGAGAAGGGGGAGGAAGAGAGGAGGAGGAGAAGAGAGAAGGGGAGGAAGAGAGGAAGGGGAGGAAGAGAGTAGGAGGAGAAGAGAGAAGGGGAGGAAGAGAGGAAGGGGAGGAAGAGAGTAGGAGGAGAAGGAAGAGAGAGAGGGGGAGGAAGAGAGGAAGAGAGGAAGGGGAGGAAGAGAGGAAGGGGAGGAAGAGAGGAAGGAGAGGAAGAGAGGAGGAAGAGAAGGAAGAGAGGAAGGGGAGGAAGAGAGAAGGGGAGGGAAGAGAGGGAAGGGGAGGAAGAGAGGAGGAGGAGAAGGAAGAGAGAAGGGGGAGGAAGAGAGGAGGAGGGGAGAAGGAAGAGAGAAGGGGAGGAAGAGAGGAAGGCGAGGAAGAGAGGAGGAAGAGAAGGAAGAGAGGAAGGGGAGGAAGAGAGAAGGGGGAGGAAGAGAGGAAGGGGAGGAAGAGAGGAAGGGAGGAAGAGAGGGAAGAGAGGAAGAGAGGAGGAAGGCGAGGAAGAGAGGAGGAAGAGAAGGAAGAGAGGAAGGGGAGGAAGAGAGAAGGGGGAGGAAGAGAGGAAGGGGAGGAAGAGAGGAAGGGGAGGAAGAGAGGAAGGGGAGGAAGAGAGGACGGGGAGGAAGAGAGGAGGAGGAGAAGGAAGAGAGGAGGGGAGGAAGAGAGGAGGAAGAGAAGGAAGAGAGGAGGAAGAGAAGGAAGAGAGAAGGGGGAGGAAGAGAGGAGGAGGAGGAGAAGGAAGAGAGAAGGGGGAGGAAGAGAGGAAGAGAGGAAGAGAGGAGGAAGAGAAGGAAGAGAGGAAGGGGAGGAAGAGAGAAGGGGGAGGAAGAGAGGAAGGGGAGGAAGAGAGGAAGGGGAGGAAGAGAGGGGGGAGGAAGAGAGGGAGGAGGAGGAGAAGGAAGAGAGAAGGGGGAGGAAGAGAGGAAGGAGGAAGGAGGAAGGGAGGAAGAGAGGAGGAGATGGAGAAGGAAGAGAGAAAGGTGGAGGAAGCGAGGAAGGAGAGGATTAGAGGAGGAGGAGGAGAAGGAAGAGAGGAAGGGGAGGAAGAGAGGGGGAGGAAGAGAGGAGGGAGAGAAAGAGAGGAAGAGAGGAGGAAGAGAAGGAAGAGAGAAGGGGGAGAAAGAGAGGAAGAGAGGAGGAGGAGAAGGAAGAGAGGAAGGGGAGGAAGAGAGGAGGGGGTAGGATGAGAGGAGGAGGGGGAAGAAGAGAGGAGGGGAGATATGAGGGGGAGGAAGAGAAAGGAGGAGGAAGAGAGGATGGGGAGGAAGAGAGGAGGAGGAAGAGAGGAAGGGGAGGAAGAGGGGAGGAAGAGAAAGAAGAGAGAAGGGGGAGAAAGAGAGGAAGAGAGGAGGAGGAGAAGGAAGAGGGAAGGGGAGGAAGAGAGGAGGGGAAGAAGAGAGGAGGGGAGATATGAAGGGGAGGAAGAGAAAAGTAGGAGGAAGAGAGGATGGGGAGGAAGAGGGAGGAGGAAGAGAGGAGGAGGAAGAGAGGAGGAGGAAGAGAGGAAGGGGAGGAAGAGGAAGTGTGAGAAGATGAGAAGGAGAGGAGGAGAGTATCTCTTCTGTTATATTAGGGATATATGACTGCATGTCTATGTAAGCGTATGTAAGCAATAGTGTTCAGTATAGTGTGTAGATACAGTATGTTAACGCATGAGTTTACATCAGTCAAGTTCTGGAGGTGGTAGAGCTGAAAGCAAACAGTAGATTAGATTCATCTTGGCTCATGCTTTCTCTCTGTTTCTCTTTCTCAATCTCTCTCTCTCTCTCTGTCTCTCTCTCTGTCTCTCTCTCTTTCTCTCTCTGTTTCTCTTTCTCTCTCTGTCTCTCTCTGTCTGTCTCTCTCTCTCTCTCTCTCTCTCTCTGTCTCTCTCTCTGTCTCTTTCTCTCTCTCTCTCTCTCTCTCTCTCTCTCTCTCTCTCTCTCTCTCTGTCTCTCTCTCATTCTCTCTCTGTTTCTCTTTCTCTCTCTCTGTTTCTCTCTCTGTTTCTCTCTTCTGTTTCACTCTCTCTGTTTCTCTCTCTGTCTCTCTCTCTTTCTCTCTCTGTTTCTCTTTCTCTCTCTGTCTCTCTCTCTCTGTCTGTCTCTCTCTTTCTCTCTCTCTCTCTCTCTCTCTCTCTCTCTCTCTTCTCTCTCTCTCTCTCTCTCTCTCTCTCTCTCTCTGTCTCTCTTTCGCTCTCTGTTTCTCTTTCTCTTTCTCTCTCTTTCTCGGTTGCAAACTCGGGTATAACTCTTTGTCTGCCTCGATCTTTTTCTCTTTCTCTTTTGAATCCCGCCCTCTCTCTCTATCTCTCCCCCTGTCCCTCTATCTCTCCCCTGTATATCCCTCTATCTCTCCCCTGTCCTATATCTCTCCCTGTATATCCCTCTATCTCTCCCCTGTATATCCCTCTATCTCTCCCCCTGTATATCCCTCTATCTCTCCCTGTATCTCCCTCTATCTCTCCCCCTGTATATCCTCTATCTCTCCCCTGTATTCCCTCTATCTCTCCCCTGTATATCCTCTATCTCTCCCTGTATATCCCTCTATCTCTCTGTTTCCCTCTATCTCTCTGTATCCCTGTCTCTCTCCCTGTCTGTCCCTCTATCTCTCCCTGTATATCCCTCTATCTCTCCCTGTATATCCCTCTATCTCTCCCCTGTATATCCCTCTATCTCTCCCCTGTATATCCCTCTATCTCTCCTGTTTCTCCCTCTATCTCTGTATATCCTCTATCTCTCCCCCCTGTATATCCCTCTATCTCTCCCTGTATATCCCTCTATCTCTCCCTGTATATCCCTCTATCTCTCTCCCTCCTCTCCCTCTGATCTCTCCCCCTGTATCCCCTCTATCTCTCCCCTGTATATCCCTCTATCTCTCCCCCTGTATATCCCTCTATCTCTCCCCTGTATATCCCTGTATCTCCCCCCTGTATATCTCTCCTCCTGTATATCCCTCTATCTCTCCCCCTGTATATCCCTCTATCTCTCCCCTGTATATCCCTCTATATCCCCCTGTATATCCCTCTATCTCCCCCTGTATATCCCTCTGTATCTCTCCCCTATATCCCTCTATATCTCCCCCTATCTCTCCCCCTGTATATCCCTCTATCTCTCCCCCTGTATATCCCTCTATATCTCCCCTGTATCTCCCTCTATCTCTCCCCTGTATATCCCTCTATCTCCCCCTCCCTCCCTCCCCCCTCTCCTCCCTCCCTCCCTCCCCCTCCCTCCCTCCCTCCCTCCCTCCCTCCCTCCCTCCCTCCCTCCCTCCTCCCTCCCTCCCTCCCTCCCTCCCTCCCTCCCTCCCTCCCTCCCTCCCTCCCCTGTATATCTCCCTCTATCTCTCCCTCCCTGTATATCTCCCTCTGTATCTCTCCCTGTATATCTCCCTCTATCTCTCCCTCCTGTATATCTCCCTCCCTATATATATCTCCCCTGTATATCTCCTCCCTGTATCCTCTCTGCAGGTTGAACTGGTGAATATTGGAGGAGCCGACATTGTTGATGGGAATCATAAATTGATTCTTGGACTCATTTGGAGCATAATTCTCCACTGGCAGGTCAGTTAGTCATCCTGTGTGTTGACCAGTAGGTGTATTACAGATCAGTCCATCCTCCTCATCTCCTCTCTCTCCTCTCACCCCTCTCTCCCCTCTCCTCATCACCCCTCTCTCTCCCCCTCTCCTCATCACCCCTCTCTCTCCCCCTCTCCTCATCACCCTCTCTCCCCCTCTCTCCTCATCACCCCTCTCTCTCCCCTCATCACCCCTCATCTCCCCCTCTCTCCCCTCATCTCCCCTCTCTCCCCATCACCCCTCATCTCTCTCTCCCTCACCCATCACCCCTCATCTCCCCTCTCTCTCCCCCATCACCCCTCATCTCCCCTCTCTCTCCCATCACCCCTCCCCCCCTCTCTCTCCTCATCACCCCTCATCTCCCCATCACCCCTCATCACCCCTCTCCCCTCATCCCTCCATCTCCCCATCACCCTCATCTCCCCTCTCTCTCCCCATCACCTCATCACCCCTCCACCTCTCTCTCCCCATCACCCCTCATCTCCCCTCTCTCTCCTCATCCCCCTCATCTCCCCATCACCCCTCACCCCTCTCTCCCCCCCTCACCCCTCATCACCCCTCATCACCCCTCTCTCCCCCCATCACCCCTCATCTCCCTCTCTCCCCATCTCCCCTCTCTCCCCATCACCCCTCATCACCCCTCATCACCCCTCTCCCCCTCTCTCTCCCCCTCACCCCTCATCCCCCTCATCTCCCCTCTCTCCCCTCTCCCCATCACCCCTCATCTCCTCCTCTCCCCATCACCCTCATCTCCCCTCTCTCTCCCCATCACCCCTCATCACCCCTCTCTCTCCCATCACCCCTCATCACCCCTCTCTCTCTCCCCTCTCTCTCCCCCTCATCATCTCCCTCTCCCCATCACCCCTCATCACCCCTCTCTCTCCCCATCACCCCTCATCACCCCTCTCTCTCCCCATCACCCCTCATCTCCCCTCTCCCCATCACCCCTCATCACCCCTCTCTCTCCCCATCACCCCTCATCACCCCTCTCTCTCCCCATCACCCTCATCTCCCCATCACCCCTCATCTCCCCTCTCTCTCCCCATCACCCCTCATCTCCCTCTCTCTCCCCATCACCTCCCATCACCCCTCATCACCCCTCTCTCTCCCCATCACCCCTCATCTCCCTCTCTCTCCCCCTCACCCCTCATCACCCCTCCTCTCTCCCCCTCACCCCTCATCTCCCTCTCTCTCCCCATCACCCCTCATCACCCCTCTCTCCCCCATCACCCCTCATCTCCCCTCTCTCTCCCCTCAGGGCTCTCTCCCCTCACCCCTCTCTCTCTCCCCCATCACCCCTCATCTCCTCCCCCTCACCCCTCTCTCCCCTCTCCCCATCCCCCTCTCCATCTCCCCTCTCTCTCCCCATCACCCCTCATCACCCCTCATCTCCCCCTCATCCCCCTCTTCTCCCCATCACCCCTCATCTCCCCTCTCTCTCCCATCACCCCTCATCTCCCCTCCTCTCCCATCACCCCTCATCCCCTCTCTCCCCATCACCCCTCATCCATCTCCCCATCACCCCTCATCACCCTCATCTCCCCATCACCCCATCTCCCCTCTCTCTCCCCATCACCCCTCATCCTCCCCCATCACCCCTCATCTCCCCTCATCTCCCCATCCCTCATCTCCCCTCTCTCCCCCATCACCCCTCATCTCCTCTCTCTCCCCATCCCCCCCTCTCTCTCCCCATCACCCCTCATCTCCCTCATCTCCCCATCACCCCTCTCACCCCTCATCTCCACCCCTCATCATCACCCCTCATCTCCCCTCCTCCCCATCACCCCTCCCCCATCACCCCTCTCACCCCTCTCCCCCCATCACCCCTCATCATCCCCTCTCTCTCCCCTCACCCCTCATCTCCCCTCTCTCTCCCCCTCCCATCACCCCTCATCATCTCCCTCTCTCTCCCCCTCACCCCTCATCTCCCCTCTCTCTCCCCATCACCCCTCATCACCCCTCTCTCTCCTCATCACCCCTCATCTCCCCTCTCTCTCCCCCTCACCCCTCATCTCCCCTCTCTCTCCCCCTCACTCCAGCAACACTCAGTCATAATGACTTAATGAATCCACAGGAACATTTACATAGAATTAATGATGCGCTTAATGAGGAAATCTCCATTGGATTTGAATATTTGACGTCTTAAACATACAGACAGTCGGTGTGTGAAGAGCGAAGAGGCCCAGTCAATTAGACAGTCAGAGACATTAGTGGGGTGTCTCAGCGTTGGGCTTCGTCATGGAATGAATTAGTGTGGAAATGCAATGCAGTGACCTACTCCCAAATGAGGAACGCTCGGTCTGTACCCAGAAGGCCGAGCAGCGGCTGGGTTAGGCTACACTGGAGACGAATCACTGACTAATGAACTTGCCTGGAAGTATGGGGATTGGTGAGGAGTCTCTGTGTGTGTGTATGTGTGTGTGTGTGTGTGTGTAAGGTGTGTGTGTGGGTATGGTGTGTGTGGGTATGGTGTGTGTGTGTGTGTGTAAGGTGTGTGTGTGTGTTGTTATTGTGTGTGTGTGTGTGTGTGTGTGTGGGTGTGGTGTGTGTATGTGTGTGTATGGTGTGTGTGTATAAGGTGTGTGTGTGGGTATGGTGTGGGTATGGTGTGTGTGTGTGTGTGTGTATGGTGTGTGTGTGTGTAAGGTGTCTGTGTGTGGGTATTTTGTGTGTGGGTATGGTGTGTGTGTGTATATGGTGTGTGTGTGTGTAAGGTGTGTGTGTGTGGTATTGTGTGTGTGTGTGTGGGTATGGTGTGTGTGTGGGTATGGTGTGTGTGTGTGTGGTATGGTGTGTGTGTGTAGTGTATGGTGTGTGTGTGTGGGTATGGTGTGTGTGTGTGTGTGGGTATGGTGTGTGTGTGTGTGTGTGTGTGTGTGTGTGTGTGTGTGTGTGTGTGTGTGTGTGTGTGTGTGTGTGTGTGTGTGTGTGTGTGTGTGTGTGTGTGTGTGTGTGTGTGTGTGGGTATGGTGTGTGTGGGTGGTGTGGGTATGGTGTGTGTGGGTGTGTGGTGTGTGTGTGTGTGTGTGTGGGTATGGTGTGTGTGTGTGTGGGTATGGTGTGTGTGTGTGGGTATGGTGTGTGTGTGTGGGTATGGCGTGTGTGTGTGGGGTATGGCGTGTGTGTGTGGGTATGGTGTGTGTGTGTGTGGGTATGGTGTGTGTGTGTGTGGGTATGGTGTGTGTATGTGTGTGGGTATGGTGTGTGTGTGGGTATGGTGTGTGTGTGTGTGGGTATGGTGTGTGTGTGTGGGTATGGTGTGTGTGTGTGTATGGTGTGTGTATGTGTGTGGGTATGGTGTGTGTGGGTGTGGTGTGTGGGTATGGTGTGTGTATGGTGTGTGTGTGTAGGTATGGTGTGTGTATGTGTGTGGGTATGGTGTGTGTGGGTGTGGTAAGTGTGGGTACCCACTGGGTTGTCACATTCGTCATAACGAGGAGACCGAGGCACAGCGTGATATGAACACATTCTTTATATACACAAAGAACACTAAACTAACGTGCCGCTATAAGAGACGAGTGCTGAAAGGCAACTACACATAGACAATAACCCACCAAACCAACATGGAAAATGTCAACCTAAATAGGATCCCCAATCAGAGACAACGATAAACAGCTGTCTCTGATTGGGAACCGATTCAGGCCACCATAGACCTACATATACCTAGACATACCAAAACCCCATAGATATACAAAACAAAACAGACAAGACAAAAACACACATACCACCCTCATCACACCCTTACCTAACTAAGATAACTAAGGTAACTAAGATAACTAAGGTAACTAAGATAACTAAGGTAACTAAGGTAACTAAGGTAACTAAGATAACTAAGATAACTAAGGTAACTAAGATAACTAAGGTAACTAAGGTAACTAAGATAACTAAGGTAACTAAGATAACTAAGGTAACTAAGGTAACTAAGGTAACTAAGGTAACTAAGGTAACTAAGATCAGGGTGTGCATGTCCCTTTGCTGGGAATTCACTTAATTTCCACATGACTATGGGACTCTGACGCAGACAATGTTAAAAAAATCCACTGTGTGTGTGTGTGTGTGTGTGTGTGTGTGTGTGTGTGTGTGTGTGTGTGTGTGTGTGTGTGTGTGTGTGTGTGTGTGTGTGTGTGTGTGTGTGTGAGAGAGTGAGAGAATTGGGGTGTGTGTGTCACAAATCATTTTAGTTCCCTCCTGGCCTAAATCTGCCAGTCAGTTGAATGGGGTTATTTTAAAGGCTGTGATTGGCCAGACTAATATTTATTGGGTGTGATTGGCTAAGATAATATTTTATTAGCTCCGATTGGCCAGGCTAAGTATTCCCGGGCCTGTAATTGGATGCAGTCCCTCCGATAGATGACTTCTGGAGGTTTGCTGGCCCTTATTCTCTGGTCGGATAATGTTTTTATAGTCAGACACTGGAGAAACGCATAGGGATCTGTGTGTGTGTGTGTGTGTTAGAGAGAGAGAGAGGAAGGAAGGGAGGAAGGAAGGAAGGAAGGAAGGAAGGAAGGAAGGAAGGAAGGAAGGAAGGAAGGAAGGAAGGAAGGAAGGAAGGAAGGAAGGAAGGAAGGAAGGAAGGAAGGAAGGAAGGAAGGGTCTATCCATGTGTTTATACCCAGCAAACCAAAATTGTTTCTGTGATGGTTCCCAGAAACATTTGTTTGGTCGTGGCAAATGTTCTTACTATCCAGTCGTGGAGATGATTATGTATAAAACATTTAACCTGATGTTGAAAGAATGTTCCTAGAACACCTTTAATCTGTTCTTTACACATTCCCAGAATGGTTCATCAGGTTGTGGGAACAGTCCAGTTGAGAACATTGTGGGAACATCACAAAAGGTGTCCAGTCGTGCAGATCATTATACAATGTTTCCTTTAGGGTGCACAAAATATTCACCTGGTATTACAACAATGTTCCCAGAACACATTCTGTCTGTTCTTTAAAGGTTTCCAGAATGTTTCATTAGATTGTGGGTCATTGTGTGCACATAAGAGATATATATGTTCCCAAAACAAACAAAAAGAACTGTCCAGTTGTGCTGACACTCATAAAGTGTTTTTATCAGACTGAACAAAACATTCCTTTGATGTTGCACGGATGTTGACAGAACAGCCTTTCCCAGAACATGTCATTAGGTTGTGGGAACAGTGTGGGTACATTACAAGAGATGTGTTCCCAGAACATGTCATTAGGTTGTGGGAACAGTGTGGGTACATTATAAGAGATGTGTTCCCAGAACATGTCATTAGGTTGTGGGAACAGTGTGGGTACATTACAAGAGATGTGTTCCCAGAACATGTCATTAGGTTGTGGGAACAGTGTGGGTACATTATAAGAGATGTGTTCCCAGAACATGTCATTAGGTTGTGGGAACAGTGTGGGTACATTATAAGAGATGTGTTCCCAGAACATGTCATTAGGTTGTGGGAACAGTGTGGGTACATTATAAGAGATGTGTTCCCAGAACATGTCATTAGGTTGTGGGAACAGTGTGGGTACATTATAAGAGATGTGTTCCCAGAACATGTCATTAGGTTGTGGGAACAGTGTGGGTACATTATAAGAGATGTGTTCCCAGAACATGTCATTAGGTTGTGGGAACAGTGTGGGTACATTACAAGAGATGTGTTCCCAGATCATGTCATTAGGTTGTGGGAACAGTGTGGGTACATTATAAGAGATGTGTTCCCAGAACATGTCATTAGGTTGTGGGAACAGTGTGGGTACATTATAAGAGATGTGTTCCCAGAACATGTCATTAGGTTGTGGGAACAGTGTGGGTACATTATAAGAGATGTGTTCCCA
Organism: Oncorhynchus keta; assembly: GCF_023373465.1. NCBI lineage: Eukaryota > Metazoa > Chordata > Actinopteri > Salmoniformes > Salmonidae > Oncorhynchus > Oncorhynchus keta. The sequence goes on along the minus strand of NW_026289633.1, from coordinate 54,936 downwards.
GAACATGTCATTAGGTTGTGGGAACAGTGTGGGTACATTATAAGAGATGTGTTCCCAGAACATGTCATTAGGTTGTGGGAACAGTGTGGGTACATTATAAGAGATGTGTTCCCAGAACATGTCATTAGGTTGTGGGAACAGTGTGGGTACATTATAAGAGATGTGTTCCCAAAACATGTCATTAGGTTGTGGGAACAGTGTGGGTACATTATAAGAGATGTGTTCCCAGAACATGTCATTAGGTTGTGGGAACAGTGTGGGTACATTATAAGAGATGTGTTCCCAGAACATGTCATTAGGTTGTGGGAACAGTGTGGGTACATTATAAGAGATGTGTTCCCAGAACATGTCATTAGGTTGTGGGAACAGTGTGGGTACATTATAAGAGATGTGTTCCCAGAACATGTCATTAGGTTGTGGGAACAGTGTGGGTACATTATAAGAGATGTGTTCCCAGAACATGTCATTAGGTTGTGGGAACAGTGTGGGTACATTATAAGAGATGTGTTCCCAGAACATGTCATTAGGTTGTGGGAACAGTGTGGGTACATTATAAGAGATGTGTTCCCAGAACATGTCATTAGGTTGTGGGAACAGTGTGGGTACATTACAAGAGATGTGTTCCCAGAACATGTCATTAGGTTGTGGGAACAGTGTGGGTACATTACAAGAGATGTGTTCCCAGAACATGTCATTAGGTTGTGGGAACAGTGTGGGTACATTATAAGAGATGTGTTCCCAAAACATGTCATTAGGTTGTGGGAACAGTGTGGGTACATTACAAGAGATGTGTTCCCAGAACATGTCATTAGGTTGTGGGAACAGTGTGGGTACATTATAAGAGATGTGTTCCCAGAACATGTCATTAGGTTGTGGGAACAGTGTGGGTACATTATAAGAGATGTGTTCCCAGAACATGTCATTAGGTTGTGGGAACAGTGTGGGTACATTATAAGAGATGTGTTCCCAGAACATGTCATTAGGTTGTGGGAACAGTGTGGGTACATTATAAGAGATGTGTTCCCAGAACATGTCATTAGGTTGTGGGAACAGTGTGGGTACATTACAAGAGATGTGTTCCCAGAACATGTCATTAGGTTGTGGGAACAGTGTGGGTACATTATAAGAGATGTGTTCCCAGAACATGTCATTAGGTTGTGGGAACAGTGTGGGTACATTACAAGAGATGTGTTCCCAGAACATGTCATTAGGTTGTGGGAACAGTGTGGGTACATTATAAGAGATGTGTTCCCAGAACATGTCATTAGGTTGTGGGAACAGTGTGGGTACATTATAAGAGATGTGTTCCCAGAACATGTCATTAGGTTGTGGGAACAGTGTGGGTACATTATAAGAGATGTGTTCCCAGAACATGTCATTAGGTTGTGGGAACAGTGTGGGTACATTATAAGAGATGTGTTCCCAGAACATGTCATTAGGTTGTGGGAACAGTGTGGGTACATTATAAGAGATGTGTTCCCAGAACATGTGATTAGGTTGTGGGAACAGTGTGGGTACATTACAAGAGATGTGTTCCCAGAACATGTCATTAGGTTGTGGGAACAGTGTGGGTACATTATAAGAGATGTGTTCCCAGAACATGTCATTAGGTTGTGGGAACAGTGTGGGTACATTATAAGAGATATGTTCCCAGAACATGTCATTAGGTTGTGGGAACAGTGTGGGTACATTATAAGAGATGTGTTCCCAGAACATGTCATTAGGTTGTGGGAACAGTGTGGGTACATTATAAGAGATGTGTTCCCAGAACATGTCATTAGGTTGTGGGAACAGTGTGGGTACATTATAAGAGATGTGTTCCCAGAACATAAAATATGCTCAGTTGTGATGACATGGATACAATGTTTAAGTCAGGTCGCACAGGACAGTCCCTTAATGTTGTAAGGTTTAAATAAGTCTGTTTTTATGACGTTCACAGCATATTTGTTTCAGGTTTGACATAATATTCCATTGCTGTTCACACAATATACATTTTAGCTTGTCTTTAAGGTCCTCAGAACATTTCAAGAGCATTTAGAAAATTTTATATTTAAGTTTGGCCGAATGTTAATGCAGATTGGAGTACATCTGAACAGCATTTAACCACATAAACACAACCATATTTTGTACACTTCATATATGTTAACAATCTGCACATGTGAGTTTTGCACTTGCGAAGTTTGGTTCCTAGACAACGTTTGGTTCCCTAGACAACGTTTGGTTCCCTAGCCAACGTTTGGTTCCCTAGACAACGTTTGGTTCCCTAGCCAACGTTTGGTTCCCTAGACAACGTTTGGTTCCCTAGACAACGTTTGGTTCCCTAGCCAACGTTTGGTTCCCTAGCCAACGTTTGGTTCCCTAGACAACGTTTGGTTCCCTAGCCAACGTTTGGTTCCCTAGCCAAAGTTTGGTTCCCTAGACAACGTTTGGTTCCCTAGCCAACGTTTGGTTCCCTAGCCAACGTTTGGTTCCCTAGACAACGTTTGGTTCCCTTCGTTTGGTTCCTAGCCAACGTTTGGTTCCCTAGACAACGTTTGGTTCCCTAGCCAACGTTTGGTTCCCTAGCCAAAGTTTGGTTCCCTAGCCCCTAACGTTTGGTTCCCTAGACAACGTTTGGTTCCCTAGCCAACGTTTGGTTCCCTAGCCAAAGTTTGGTTCCCTAGCCAAAGTTTGGTTCCCTAGCCAACGTTTGGTTCCTCGCCAACGTTTGGTTCCCTCGCCAACGTTTGGTTCCTAGCCAACGTTTGGTTCCCTAGCCAAAGTTTGGTTCCCTAGCCAATGTTTGGTTCCCTAGCCAACGTTTGGTTCCCTAGCCAAAGTTTGGTTCCCTAGCCCCTCGCCAACGTTTGGTTCCTCGCCAACGTTTGGTTCCCTAGCCAACGTTTGGTTCCCTAGCCAAAGTTTGGTTCCCTAGCCAATGTTTGGTTCCCTAGCCAACGTTTGGTTCCCTAGCCAAAGTTTGGTTCCCTAGCCAAAGTTTGGTTCCAAACGTTTGGTTCCCTAGCCAACGTTTGGTTCCCTAGCCAAAGTTTGGTTCCCTAGCCAACGTTTGGTTCCCTAGCCAACGTTTGGTTCCCTAGCCAAATTTTGATTCCCTAGCCAAAGTTTGGTTCCCTAGCCAACGTTTGGTTCCCTAGCCAACGTTTGGTTCCCTAGCCAAAGTTTGGTTCCTAGCCAACGTTTGGTTCCCTATGGTTCCCTAGCCAAAGTTTGGTTCCCTAGCCAAAGTTTGGTTCCCTAGCCAACGCCAAGCCAACGTTTGGTTCCCTAGCCAAAGTTTGGTTCCCTAGCCAACGTTTGGTTCCCTAGCCAACGTTTGGTTCCCTAGCCAACGTTTGGTTCCCTAGCCAACGTATGAACCCTCTGTGCCACCAGAGGACAGCTGTGGCCTTGTGTTTTTTATTCAGTCACATACGGTCAATCAGGTGCTGTGTCCTTATTGACCGTATTGGACTGAAGAAACCCCACATGGTCACAGCTGTCCCCTGGTGGAGCGGAGGGTTAATTATCTGGCTGAAGTTCTTAAGATTGGAGGTTTAATTCCACATATTCTGTAACCATGTTTGATTAGATTTTTTTTTTTTAAATTGAGGGTCATATACACTGTGTCATGACGTTGGCCTGTTGGGGGAGGTTTATGACCCCCATAAATACCTTTCCCCGTTTCTCTCTCTCTACTCTATAGAGTTGACTCGTGTAAAGCCTCGGTAACATTGAGAGTCTGGTAACATCGAAAGGTGGGAAACGGAACCATATTTCGGTAATCCAACCAGTTGAAAATATGCGTTGGTACTTAATGAATATGATGTCAGATCAGTTGTTGTCTGAGACATTACTACTAATGACAGGATGACATAAACTGTATCTTGGAAAGTTGACACATTCTAGTTATCAGATTGACATGGAATTGTTGTGCAATTTAAATTTTTAAATATGAAACTATTTGTGAAAAGATTAAATGTAATTTTAGTTTCATAAATGAGAGAACGGTTTGTCATAGAGAAACTCTGCTCACTCAGAGGCCCCGCCCAAGTGAACAGACACTGGTTGTAAATTATGAAACACGCCCTTCTTTCACAACTATATAAACCCGTTGACGAAAATTCAACTTTCTGTTCCGAGGATGTGAGGACGACGGTCCTACGTTAAACGGACTCAGATAATAACCTAACGAAATTAGCATCATGTTCAATGTGAAGGTGACGATCAACACGCCGAAAGGAGGCATTTCGACTATACCAGCCAGAATATAGCACGAGCTTAAAAGTATGACAACTTGGTATGTATGAACTTTGAACTCTTACTCACTCCAGAAGTGATACCTCCTAGCCGTTGAGTTAGCAGCGGGCTAGGAAAGGACGGACGACATATCCAGGTTACCACCAGAGACATTCTTCAGAGGACAAGAGGTCCCTGCTGGGCAAACCGGCCTTCCATCTACGACCAACCTATTGAAGCGTAGCTCCGAGTAAATATTTATTGCATTTTCCTTTTTCCAAATGGGCGGTTATTTAGAATGCATAAGATTCTGTATTTACGATAGCACAGCTTCTCCCTTTGTTCCTCAGTCTTCCCGCTCTTTCATTCAAAACCCAACCCCCTTTCTTTGTGTAACCAGCCGTCATATCTGTTCCGTCCGCTAGGGATGTTTTAATATAATAATAATAATATATGCCATTTAGCAGACGCTTTTATCCAAAGCGACTTACAGTCATGTGTGCATACATTCTACGTATGGGTGGTCCCGGGGATCGAACCCACTACCCTGGCGTTACAAGCGCCATGCTCTACCAACTGAGCTACAGAAGTTCCTTTATGACATCATTTGTAATCAATGTATGATCCATTCTGTAATTCGGTGTGATTATTTAGGTATTTAGTAAATCAATAATTAAACCAAATGTTATATTGCTGATTCAACTTGTTAGCCAGGGTTCATGAAGATAACCAATAATTTACAACTTTCAGATGAGACTGAATAAAGCGATGATTAAATATTGACTGCTACTGATGTAAAAGATTACTAGGTCTTTAAGAGTTTATTCTGAAGTTAACAGCTCTATAAACATTATTTCGTGGTGCCCCGACTTTCTAGTTAATTACATTTACCTGATTAGCCTAATCAGGTAATATTAATTACAGAGAAAGGATTTTATAGAATAGCATGTCATATCACTTCATCCGGCATAGCCAAAGACATGACAACTGAGTATACAAAACATGAAGAACTCCTGCTCTTTCCATGACGTAGACTGACAAGGTGAATCCAGGTGAAGGAACGTGTGGTTGAATCTGTGAATATGTATTGAAATTCACTGCTCTACTGACGGACCTTAATAATTGTATTTGTGGGTTTAAAATATATATATATATAGTATTTTTATTTAACCTTTATTTAACTAGGTAGGTCAGTTAAGAACAAATTATTATGTATAGTGATGGCCTACCAAAAGGCGAAAGGCCTCCTGTGGGACGTGGGATTAAAAATAATATATATATATATATATATATATATATATATATATATATATATATATATATATATATATATACAGGGTACATCACACATCATGACAAGAGAGACACCACAACACTACATAAAGAGAGACCTAAGATAACAACATAGCAAGGCAGCAACACACGACAACACAGCATGGTAGCAACACAACATGACAAAACATGGTAGCAACACCACATGGCAGCAGCACAACATGGTAGCAGCACAAAAAATAAAACATGATACAATCATTATTGGGCACAGACAACAGCACAGAGGGCAAGAAGGTAGAGACAACAATACAGTACATTACACGTCATAAAGATAATTCATGATTGAGTCTTTGAATGAAGAGATGGAGATAAAACTGTCCAGTTTGAGTGTTTGTTGCAGCTCGTTCCAGTCGCTAGCTGCAGTGAACTGAAAAGAGCAGCGACCCAGGGAGATGAGGGAGGTCATGTGACTTGTTAAGCTCATTGTAACCCCTGAAATCATTTAGGCTTGCCATAACCCATGGGTTGAATACAGGGGTTGAATACTTATTGACTCAAGACATTTCAGCTTTTCATTTTTATTCATTTGTAAAAATGTTAAATAACATTATTCCACTTTGATGTTATGGGGTATCGTGTGGAGGCCAGTGACAAAACATCTCAATTTAATCCATTTTAAATTCAGGCTGTAACACAATGTGGCAACAAGTCTGAAGACACTGTATCTCTTGTACCCAGACTGTTCCCACAACCTAATGAAAATGTTCTGGCAACGTTTAAAGATCTAAAAAAAAAGGCTGTTTTGTCAACATTCTTGTAACATCAAAGGAATGTTTTGCTCACCATGATACAAACATTGTCTGAATGTCAGCACAACTGGATACTTTTTGCCTTGTGGAAAAATACATATTTTTGTGTTCCCACAATGTTCCCACAACCTAATGAAACATTCTGGGAACCTTTAAAGAGCAGACAAAATGTGTTCTGGGAATGTTCTAGTAACATCAGGTGAATGTTTTTTTGCAACCTAAATAAAACATTGTAGAATCATCCACACAGTTGTACAGTTTTTTGTGTTTTGGGAATATGTATTTTGTGATGTTCCCACAATGTTTCCACTAGACTGTTCACACAACCTCATGCAACATTCTGGGAACCTTTTAAAGAACAGGTGAAATGTGTTCTGGGAACATCAGGGGAGTGTTTTTGCACCCTAAACCCTGAACCCTAAACATACAAACATGTGGTGGCTGTTACAGATTAAATGCACAGCATTTTAGTGAATGTTAGGAGAACATTCCAACGATTTTTCACCTAAAAACGATTTAGATTAAATCAAAAAATTCTCTGAATGTTTTTGGTATGTTATCCTACTGTTAGATACAACTCTAACTAGAACTTAAAGGGAATCTTAGCTAATGTTCTGGGAATGTTCCCGGTTGACTGGGTGTGTGTCTGAGTTGGATATACAGCTGATGGATCGGTGATAGTAAGATATGCATCAGTAAAAAGTTACCAGACATACCAGTGGAAGCTATTGATGCACTTCTTCACTCTTTTCCCCTAGAGCTTTTGAGAAAGAGAAAGAGAGAAGAGTTGGGTCTGAGTTGGAATAATACGTGTGTGTGTGTGTGTGTGTGTGTGTGTGTGTGTGTGTGTGTGTGTGTGTGTGTGTGTGTGTGTGTGTGTGTGTGTGTGTGTGTGTGTGTGTGTGTGTGTGTGTGTGTGTGTGTGTGTGTGTGGTGGTGTCATGACGTTGGCCTCTTTGGGTATAGCAACCCCATCCCCCTCTCCCTGCCTCCCCTTGCCTCCTTCAACTAGGCTGCTGTGGTCAGAGGTCGTAAATTCCTGAGAAGGCCCTGCCACATAGTATAGAGAGAGTAAGTTTTCATAGAGGACAAAGGAAATCCTTCCACCTCACAGAACTTGAGGTCTGAACAAATGTCATGTTCCGGAGAAGGTATAAAAGATCGGTGAAGAATCCAGCTACGAACTGGTCCGTTTGTAACGACTTGGGGCTCTTGGGAGACGGTGTGGCCACATTACCATAACGCTGTTTATATAATAGCCCCAGATGTGAGGTTTACATCTAATTGCTGTATAAGATGAATGAGTGAGTCTGAGACTGTTTACACAATTTTACAATGTGATTTTGGACTGTTTAAATGAAGGAAAACTCAAAAAAGGAATTGGATTTGAACTAAATCAGAGGACCGCCCCTGAGCCCAGTTAGGGTCAGACATCCTGGACCGCCCCTGAGCCCAGTTAGGGTCAGACATCCTGGACTGCCCCTGAGCCCAGTTAGGGTCAGACATCCTGGACCGCCCCTGAGCCCAGTTAGGGTCAGACATCCTGGACCGCCCCTGAGCCCAGTTAGGGTCAGACATCCAGGGACGGCCTTTTCTGCCATTCCAAATAAAACACCCACTCGGGTTTTCGATCAGCAGATCGAGCTTACCTCAATTACGAGATGGCTAATGTTTTTCTCCATTAGGAGGACAAAGGTTGTAGACCATTGCTGAATCTTTTAACCATACCACGTGGTTAAACTCTTAGACTATCGATACCGACAGAATAAGAACAAGTCTTTGATATAGATTACCAGTCTGCAGCTAGGAATTCGGCATCATTGAACGCGAAGAACGACAACCGCCGAAACATCCATTCTATAACGAATGTCACTCTGAACAATCCCCTCCAGAGAGAGAGAGAGAGAGAGAGAGAGAGAGAGAGAGAGAGAGAGAGAGAGAGAGAGAGAGAGAGAGAGAGAGAGAGAGAGAGAGAGAGAGAGAGAGAGAGAGAGAGAGAGAGAGAGAGAGAGAGAGAGGGAGAGACATACAGAGAGAGAGAGACAGACAATTCTACAAAAGAAATGAACTTTTCACCAGCGATCAAGACGACACACGAAAGAGTGAGCTTTCATGTGTAAAGGATTATAATTTCAATTGTTATAATTATCACTAGTCTTCTTCCTTTTGTCTAACAAGCTGTCATGCCGGTTTAGCCCACTAGGGCACATCCTCCTATCATTACATTTACCTTGTTTGTTTGTTTGTTTGTTTGTTTGTTTATGCATTTCTGTGAATTACTTAGTTAGTAATAGATTAATGATTTAAGACAATTGATGTATGGATGCCTCATAGTGAAGACTGGGTTCGTGCAGATAACCAACAATTTACGACGTTTGGAATGAGACTAACGTGAGGTAAAGTAAATAATTAATTAATTCGAAAACTAATTGATCAGATAAAATATCTGAAAAGTTATTTTAGGAAATGATAACTTTGTAATCTGAGTATTTTTCCTTGGTGCCCCGACTTCCTAGTTAAGTAGTTATGTCATTAATCAGTTGATCGCGTAGTAACTAATTACAAAGAATCTTTGATAAAAACTATCCGTCTTCAGTTAATGATAGTAAAGACACGACAGTGGATACGATAGGGGATGGATAGGTGATGGTAAGTGTTAGGAATTTTATGAATAAATGACTAAACAATATCCCCATTTCAAATAGAACTGTTAACTAAGTAAACTTATACTCTGTTTTATTATATCTGATTAACAATATGAGTTCATAAGTGAGGGATTGTGGAGCCTGAAACAGGGGGTAATTAAATTAAATAAATACCATTCCAGCCAGGTTGGAGAGGATTGGAAGTGTTTTTTAAAAAAGTAAGCAGAAAAGGTCATTAACCTATGGTTGAACCGACGCAACTTAGCTCTGGGATGTTTAGATAAGGCAGTGAGGGCTTTCCCAGGTTTTCCATTAACTGGAACTGTCAGCTAAGTGGTGATGGATAATGGTGAGGGGTCAAGAGTTAACTCAGTTATATTGTGTGTCATGTGTGTGCGCTAGTAGGTCGGAATGAACTTTTAAACCTGCTTTGTCTTGGTCGAGAGGAAGAGATTCATTCTAGAACCTGTGACGTGATATTTTGTATATAAACTGTTGTTGGTGGTTACATGGCAGCGCGCTCCGAGAATAAATACTATTATCTATTTTTGATAAGACTGGACTCTGTCTATTTTATGCAAATAAGAATCTTACAAATTCTCATAAAATAGAATAAGTGAATTCAATTAATGAAAACATATTGGAATAATGAAATGATACCAACAGTAAGATATGCATCAGTAATACAGCTTACCAGACATACCAGTGGTGTACGTCTTCACTCCTTTCCCCTGGGCAGAGATGTTCCAGAACTGTCACTCAAATAGCAAACTGTGTGTGTGTGTGTGTGTGTGTGTGAATTGGAATATTACATCTCTATGTGTGTGTGTGTGTGTGTGTGTGTGTGTCTGAATTGGAATATTACATCTCTCTCTGTGTGTGTGTGTGTGTGTGTGTGTGTGTGTGTGTGTGTGTGTGTGTCTGAATTGGAATATTACACCACTCTATGTGTGTGTGTGTGTGTGTGTGTGTGTGTGTGTGTGTGTGTGTGT
>NW_026289633.1:20000-42500 GCF_023373465.1 Oncorhynchus keta | reverse complement strand
ATACTGCCTCCAAGTGCCTGGGCCCTGTTTAAAACATAAGCCAACTTGCAAGGCCAGAGTGACCTCACTTTAAAGAGCCGATAGCTAAATGAAAGCCTTCTGCCTTGGGAATGTCACTTAGGGCATTAATGCTGTCTAAGTGCTGTTTTATAGTGAGTCCTATCCTCAGAGAGGGGTCAACCTCTGGTTTAATATGCAGCTAGAATGATGTGTTTTGATGATATGAGAGTCTGGTCTCTCATTTATCATTCTAACAAGGCATAGCAGGTAGCGGGAGAACGGGGCTAAACTAGGCTACTTCATTTGAATAAATGAGCTGGACAAGGCATAACGTCCAGAGGCAGTGAACCTGAAGCGAGGTTGTGCAGAGTGGCACAAATCAACATTGCATCAATTGTTGATCATTAAACATCTCATGCATCATGTACTCGTAATCATCCTCATTTTCGTTGGAATTGGAAACATTTATCGGCAGTATTTCAGCTACACGTTTCTTCTCATACATTTTCACACCACCAATGTTCTATAAACACCAGGGAAGTCCGTTTTCACACCACCAATGTTCTATAAACACCAGGGAAGTCTGTTTTCACACCACCAATGTTCTATAAACACCAGGGAAGTCCGTTTTCACACCACCAATGTTCTATAAACACCAGGGAAGTCCGTTTTCACACCACCAATGTTCTATAAACACCAGGAAGTCCGTTTTCACACCACCAATGTTCTATAAACACCAGGGAAGTCCGTTTTCACACCACCAATGTTCTATAAACACCAGGGAAGTCCGTTTTCACACCACCAATGTTCTATAAACACCAGGGAAGTCTGTTTTCACACCACCAATGTTCTATAAACACCAGGGAAGTCCGTTTTCACACCACCAATGTTCTATAAACACCAGGGAAGTCCGTTTTCACACCACCAATGTTCTATAAACACCAGGGAAGTCCATTTTTACACCACCAATGTTCTATAAACACCAGGGAAGTCCGTTTTCACACCACCAATGTTCTATAAACACCAGGGAAGTCCATTTTTCACACCACCAATGTTCTATAAACACCAGGGAAGTCTGTTTTCACACCACCAATGTTCTATAAACACCAGGGAAGTCCATTTTTACACCACCAATGTTCTATAAACACCAGGGAAGTCCATTTTCACACCACCAATGTTCTATAAACACCAGGGAAGTCCGTTTTCACACCACCAATGTTCTATAAACACCAGGGAAGTCCGTTTTCACACCACCAATGTTCTATAAACACCAGGGAAGTCCGTCTTTCACACCACCAATGTTCTATAAACACCAGGGAAGTCCGTTTTCACACCACCAATGTTCTATAAACACCAGGGAAGTCCGTTTTTCACACCACCAATGTTCTATAAACACCAGGGAAGTCCGTTTTTCACACCACCAATGTTCTATAAACACCAGGGAAGTCTGTTTTTCTCACCACCAATGTTCTATAAACACCAGGGAAGTCCGTAAACCAATGTTCTATAAACACCAGGGAAGTCCGTCTTTCACACCACCAATGTTCTATAAACACCAGGGAAGTCCGTCTTTCACACCACCAATGTTCTATAAACACCAGGGAAGTCCGTCTTTCACACCACCAATGTTCTATAAACACCAGGGAAGTCCGTCTTTCACACCACCAATGTTCTATAAACACCAGGGAAGTCCGTTTTTCACACCACCAATGTTCTATAAACACCAGGGAAGTCCGTCTTTCACACCACCAATGTTCTATAAACACCAGGGAAGTCCGTTTTTCACACCACCAATGTTCTATAAACACCAGGGAAGTCCGTCTTTCACACCACCAATGTTCTATAAACACCAGGGAAGTCCGTTTTCACACCACCAATGTTCTATAAACACCAGGGAAGTCCGTTTTCACACCACCAATGTTCTATAAACACCAGGGAAGTCCGTCTTTCACACCACCAATGTTCTATAAACACCAGGGAAGTCCGTCTTTCACACCACCAATGTTCTATAAACACCAGGGAAGTCCGTTTTCACACCACCAATGTTCTATAAACACCAGGGAAGTCTGTTTTCACACCACCAATGTTCTATAAACACCAGGAAGTCCGTCTTTCACACCACCAATGTTCTATAAACACCAGGGAAGTCCGTTTTCACACCACCAATGTTCTATAAACACCAGGGAAGTCCATTTTCTCACCACCAATGTTCTATAAACACCAGGGAAGTCCGTCTTTCACACCACCAATGTTCTATAAACACCAGGAAGTCTGTTTTCATATGGACCACCAATGTTCTATAAACACCAGGGAAGTCCGTCTTTCACACCACCAATGTTCTATAAACACCAGGGAAGTCCGTTTTCACACCACCAATGTTCTATAAACACCAGGAAGTCCGTTTCACACCACCAATGTTCTATAAACACCAGGGAAGTCTGTTTTCACACCAGGGAATGGAGTTGGTGGATGGAATGTTCTATAAACACCAGGAAGTCTTTTTACACACCACCAATGTTCTATAAACACCAGGAAGTCCGTTTTCACACCACCAATGTTCTATAAACACCAGGGAAGTCCGTTTTTCACACCACCAATGTTCTATAAACACCAGGGAAATCCGTTTTCACACCACCAATGTTCTATAAACACCAGGGAAGTCCGTCTTTCACACCACCAATGTTCTATAAACACCAGGGAAGTCTGTTTTACACCACCAATGTTCTATAAACACCAGGGAAGTCCGTTTTTCACACCACCAATGTTCTATAAACACCAGGGAAGTCCGTTTTTCACACCACCAATGTTCTATAAACACCAGGGAAGTCCGTCTTCACACCACCAATGTTCTATAAACACCAGGGAAGTCTGTTTTCAACACCACCAATGTTCTATAAACACCAGGGAAGTCTGTTTTACACCACCAATGTTCTATAAACACCAGGGAAGTCCGTCTTTCACACCACCAATGTTCTATAAACACCAGGGAAGTCCGTCTTTCACACCACCAATGTTCTATAAACACCAGGGAAGTCCGTCTTTCACACCACCAATGTTCTATAAACACCAGGGAAGTCCGTCTTTCACACCACCAATGTTCTATAAACACCAGGGAAGTCCGTTTTCACACCACCAATGTTCTATAAACACCAGGGAAGTCTGTTTTCACACCACCAATGTTCTATAAACACCAGGGAAGTCCGTCTTTCACACCACCAATGTTCTATAAACACCAGGGAAGTCCGTCTTTCACACCACCAATGTTCTATAAACACCAGGGAAGTCCGTCTTTCACACCACCAATGTTCTATAAACACCAGGGAAGTCTGTTTTCACACCACCAATGTTCTATAAACACCAGGGAAGTCTGTTTTACACCACCAATGTTCTATAAACACCAGGGAAGTCCGTCTTTCACACCACCAATGTTCTATAAACACCAGGGAAGTCCGTCTTTCACACCACCAATGTTCTATAAACACCAGGGAAGTCCGTTTTCACACCACCAATGTTCTATAAACACCAGGGAAGTCTGTTTTCACACCACCAATGTTCTATAAACACCAGGGAAGTCCGTCTTTCACACCACCAATGTTCTATAAACACCAGGGAAGTCTGTTTTCACACCACCAATGTTCTATAAACACCAGGGAAGTCTGTTTTCACACCACCAATGTTCTATAAACACCAGGGAAGTCCGTCTTTCACACCACCAATGTTCTATAAACACCAGGAAGTCCGTTTTACACACACGATAAAGCTACAACACTCGCTGTCCTCGTACCTTCAGCCGTCTGACATCAGTATTATCAACAGATATGAACGTTGAGTCTACCATTTTAATTCACCATTTGACCCTTCAACTTAGCACAAACAGACACTGCCAGGACATAGGGAGAGAGAAATATACAGTATATATCCCGCTAACGTTATCATAAACCTGATTTATCTTACATTTCTACCATTCGCTTTTCCCAGTTGTAACAACGTGTGTGCAGGTGGCAGGGAAGTCAGGCGCAGGAGAATCCAATCCAGGAGAGTCCTTTAATAAACTTAACAAAAGTCCAAAACCAAAATAAAACATAAATAAAAGTGGGTACAAGATCCCGTCGCGCCCCAATACATAATACACTAACATACAAACACACAATCTGACCAGGACATGATGGGAAACAGAGGGTTCAATACACAACATGGGTACAAGATAGGAGGTAGATGGTCAGGTTGGTAGATGGTCAGGTTGGTAGAGGGTCAGGGAGGTGGATGGAGGTAGATGGAGGAATATGGAGGTAGATGGAAGTAGATGGAGGTGGATGGAGGAATATGGAGGTGGATGGTGGATGGAGGAATATGGAGGTGGATGGAGGTGGATGGAGGAATATGGAAGTAGATGGAGGTGGATGGAGGAATATGGAGGAATATGGAGGTAGATGGAGGTGGATGGAGGTAGATGGAGGAATATGGAGGTGGATGGAGGTGGATGGAGGAATATGGAGGTGGATGGAGGTGGATGGAGGAATATGGAGGTGGATGGAGGTGGATGGGGGTAGATGGTGGATGGAGGTGGATGGAGGTAGATGGAGGTAGATGGTGGATGGAGGTAGATGGAGGTGGATGGAGGAATATCACCCTCTGTATCAACACATAATACATCACCCCCTGTACTAACACATAATACATCACCCTCTGTATCAACACATAATACATCACCCTCTGTATCAACACATAATACATCACCCACTGTATCAACACATAATACATCACCCTCTGTATCAACACCACTGGAGGAATACATCACCCTCTGTATCATGGAGGTGGGACATAATACATCACCCTCTGGATCAACACCACTAACAATAATAAATACATCACCCTCTGTATCAACACATAATACATCACCCTCTGTATCAACACCACTAACACATAATACATCACCCTCTGTATCAACACCACTAACACATAATACATCACCCTCTGTATCAACACCACTAACACATAATACATCACCCTCTGTATCAACACCACTAACACATAATACATCACCCTCTGTATCAACACCACTAACACATAATACATCACCCTCTGTATCAACACCACTAACACATAATACATCACCCACTGTATCAACACATAATACATCACCCTCTGTATCAACACATAATACATCACCCTCTGTATCAACACATAATACATCACCCTCTGTATCAACACCACTAACACATAATACATCACCCTCTGTATCAACACCACTAACACATAATACATCACCCTCTGTATCAACACATAATACATCACCCTCTGTATCAACACCACTAACACATAATACATCACCCTCTGTATCAACACATAATACATCACCCTCTGTACTAACACATAATACATCACCCTCTGTATCAACACATAATACATCACCCTCTGTATCAACACATAATACATCACCCTCTGTATCAACACATAATACATCACCCCCTGTACTAACACATAATACATCACCCTCTGTATCAACACATAATACATCACCCCCTGTACTAACACATAATACATCACCCTCTGTATCAACACATAATACATCACCCTCTGTATCAACACATAATACATCACCCTCTGTATCAACACATAATACATCACCCTCTGTATCAACACATAATACATCACCCTCTGTATCAACACATAATACATCACCCTCTGTATCAACACATAATACATCACCCCCTGTATCAACACATAATACATCACCCCCTGTATCAACACATAATACATCACCCTCTGTATCAACACATAATACATCACCCGCTGTATCAACACATAATACATCACCCTCTGTATCAACACATAATACATCACCCCCTGTATCAACACATAATACATCACCCTCTGTATCAACACATAATACATCACCCTCTGTATCAACACATAATACATCACCCTCTGTATCAACACATAATACATCACCCGCTGTACTAACACCACTAGCACATAATACATCACCCTCTGTATCAACACATAATACATCACCCTCTGTATCAACACATAATACATCACCCGCTGTACTAACACCACTAGCACATAATACATCAACCTCTGTATCAACACATAATACATCACCCTCTGTATCAACACATAATACATCACCCGCTGTACTAACACATAATACATCAGTATAGATGGGTGGGTTGTGTGTGTATGCAGGTGTGTGTGTAAAACGTAGGGCAAAAACAAACTAATGTCCAGGCCTTACTTCATTGGGCCTTAAGTCTAGGTCCAAAACGCTTCTTAACAGCTTCTACACCCAAGAGATAAGACTCCTGAAGAGTTCATCAAATGGCCACCCAGACTATCTGCATTGTCGTCCCCTCCACCCTCTCTGTTGTGCTGTTGCTACTCTGTTTATTATCTATGCACTGTCACTTTAACTCTACCTACATGTACATATTACCTCAATTACCTCCACTAAGCGGTGCCCCTGCACATTGACTCTGTACCGGTACCTCCTGTTTATAGGCAAGAGCCTGTCAGTAAGCGTTTCACTGTAAGGTCTACTACACCTGTTGTATTCGGAGCACGTGACAAATGACATTTGATTTGAATTGGGAGCTCTCTTAACATCTGTTTTCTGGTTCCTTTATAGACCTGCAGAGTTTCACTAACTGCTCTCCCAAGGCAGCAGGCCTGAGATACAGAATCATTGTTAAACTCATCAGAATACTTGGTAGTGGACACACCATCCTTTCCTGATAGAGAAAATCAACTTTTCGTTAGTTTTTACTATGTTAAATCTTAGGGGTGGCAGGGTAGCCTAGTGGTTAGAGTGTTGGACTAGTAACCGGAAGGTTGCAAGTTCAAACCTCCGAGCTGACAAGGTACGAATCTGTTGTTCTGCCCCTGAACAGGCAGTTAACCCACTGTTCCCAGGCCGTCATTGAAAATAAGAATTTGTTCTTTAACTGACTTGCCTGGTTAAATAAAGGTAAAATAAAATGTATAAATCAGTCGAGTCAGGTCAGAGACATTCATCCATAACACTCATCCACACGTCGCAGGTCAGATGTTAGCTCTCAAATTCCTCAGTGGGTTATCCTTATTTTATCTGGCTCAAGGCAAGATTGTAAATTTGTGTCTGACCTCAGAACAGGATTCAATAAGAAAAACTCTAATCTACCCAGTCATCATCCAATCAGCTCTTCTACTCCTTTACCTGTTGGCATTTAGTCTGGAACAGAGTGGTCTGATTGGCTAGAGGATGTTTAGAGGATGAATCTGATTCTGGCTCATTCTGTTCCTGCCCCTGCAGGCCCGAGCTGTTTGATTGGAGCATTGTGGAGAAGCAGAAGAGTGCCATGGAGAGATTGATCACGCCTTCAGCAAGGCTGAGCAAACCCTGGGCATAGACAGACTGCTGGACGCTGAGGGTAAGATTCCTGACCCCTAACGCAGACCCTGACCCCAACCCAGACCCTAAACCTGACCCCTAACCCCTGACCCTGACCCAACCCAGGCCCCAAACCTGACCCCCTAACCCAGACCCTAACCCTGACCCCTGACCCAACCCTAACCCAGACAGACCCTCCTGAAACCCAGACCCCAGACCCTAACCCAGACCCTAACCCCCCTAACCCTGAGACCCTAACCCTGACCCCTAACCCAGACCCTGACAGACCCTAACCCTCACCCCTAACCCAGACCCTCCAGACCCTAACCCTGACCCCTAACCCAGCCCCTGACCCCTAACCCAGACCCCCCCTGACCCCCCCTACCCCTAACCCAGACCCCCTGTAACCCTGACCCCTGAAACCCAGACCCTGACCCCTAACCCAGACCCTAAGCCTGACCCTAACCCAGACCCTAACCCTGGCCCCTAACCCAGACCCTAAGCCCTCTGACCCCTAACCCAGACCCTAACCCTTCAACCCAGACCCTAATCCAGACCCTAAGCCTGGTAGCGACCCCTGGCACAGACTGCTGACACTGAGAGGAAGAGACACCTGTATGGAGACAGTATATAATATAATGTCATCTGAAACCCTCGGCATCTTCTTACTACCCATTGATCCAGAAGCCCATGATGTCAGTATGGGGCCGTATTTACAGTCTTCACTTGGGCCTCAAAAGTGAGGAATACCTACAGTATTATCCTGTGCTGTTGTTTAAGCCAGTGAATCTCACCGTACGTCACGTCCCGTGATTTAGATTTCCAACCCCTTTAAACCTTTTACTGCAGTGGGTTAAATCAGGGCCAATCAGACTGTTTCTGGTCGTCTTAAACAAATCTACTTTGTAACAACAGTATCACCACCACACACACATGGTTATGGGTTTAACAACAGTATCCACTCTCACACACATGGTTATGGGTTTAACAACAGTATCCACCTTGTATCAGCTCACACACATGGTTATGGGTTTAACAACAGTATCTACCTCACACACATGGTTATGGGTTTAACAACAGTATCCACCTCACACACATGGTTATGGGTTTAACAACAGTATCCACCTCACACACATGGTTATGGGTTTAACAACAGTATCCACCTCAGACACATGGTTAAACAAATCAGTGGGTTTAACAACAGTATCCACCTCACACACATGGTTATGGGTTTAACAACAGTATCCACCTCACACACATGGTTATGGGTTTAACAACAGTATCCACCTCACACACATGGTTATGGGTTTAACAACAGTATCCACCTCACTCTGTACACATGGTTATGGGTTTAACAACAGTATCTACCTCACACACATGGTTATGGGTTTAACAACAGTATCTACCTGACACACATGGTTATGGGTTTAACAACAGTATCCACCTCACACACACATGGTTATGGGTTTAACAACAGTATCCACCCTGACACACATGGTTATGGGTTTAACAACAGTATCCACCTGACACACATGGTTATGGGTTTAACAACAGTATCTACCTCACACACATGGTTATGGGTTTAACAACAGTATCCACCTCACACACATGGTTATGGGTTTAACAACAGTATCTACCTCACACACATGGTTATGGGTTTAACAACAGTATCCACCTCACACACATGGTTATGGGTTTAACAACAGTATCCACCTGACACATGGTTATGGGTTTAACAACAGTATCCACCTCACACACATGGTTATGGGTTTAACAACAGTATCCACCTCACACACATGGTTATGGGTTTAACAACAGTATCCACCTCACACACATGGTTATGGGCTTTAACAACAGTATCCACCTGACACATGGTTATGGGTTTAACAACAGTATCCACCTGACACACACATGGTTATGGGTTTAACAACAGTATCCACCTCACACACATGGTTATGGGTTTAACAACAGTATCTACCTCACACACATGGTTATGGGTTTAACAACAGTATCCACCTCACACACATGGTTATGGGTTTAACAACAGTATCCACCTCTCACACACATGGTTATGGGTTTAACAACAGTATCCACCTCAGACACATGGTTATGGGTTTAACATAAGTAGGCCTCTACACCTGTATCATGTCAGATATAGAGTTGAAATATCTTACATTTTGAGTTTTCATCCCAACATTACACTTCATATACATCACAGAAGACTGAAATATAACCCATAAGGTTTAACATAGAAACCTACATGATTCCACATCAGGGTGATTAAGGTCATTTGACCTACAGGAAAGGATAAGACTTCATGTTTGGGCTACAGAACATTGGATCATCTAACGGAGGCATGAGTTAGAGCTGTGTTTGTGAGAGAAAAAGTCATGTTGAGTCAGATTGGTTTGAGCTCAAACTATTTAAATCGATCTACCTGAAAAGCTGAGGCTTTAGGGACACCCCCGTGTGACATGTTTTAGGTCTATGACCTCACAAGCTACAGAAGAGTCGCTAGAAGGTTTCTACATAGGTGATCATTTTTTACATTTACATTTAAGTCATTTAGCAGACGCTCTTATCCAGAGCGATTACAAATTGTGGGTGTCTCTAATACTGTAAGGGTCTTCTTCTACATAGCAGATCATAGGACATAGTGTTCTAATACTGTAAGGGGTTCTTCCACATAGCAGATGGTTAGGACATAGTCTCTAATAATGTAAGGGGTTCCTACATAGCAGATCATAGGTTATAGTGTCTCTAATACTGTAAGGGGTTCTTCCACATAGCAGATCATAGGACATAGTTTAATAATGTAAGGGGTTCTTCTACATAGATCATAGGAAATCCCAGGACATAGTGTCTATAATACTGTAAGGGTTTTCTACATAGATCATAGGAAACCCCAGGACATAGTGTCTCTAATACTGTAAGGGGTTCTTCTACATAGATCATAGGAAATCCCAGGACATAGTGTCTCTAATACTGTAAGGGGTTTTCTACATAGATCATAGGAAACCCCAGGTTATAGGTTTAATACTGTAAGGGGTTCTTCTCACATAGATCATAGGTTATAGTGTTTAACAACAGTAAGGGGTTCTTCTACATAGATCATCACAAAATGGTTAGGACATAGTGTCTCTAATACTGTAAGGGGTTCTTCTACATAGATCATAGGATTTAACATAGTGTCTACCTCATACTGTAAGGGGTTTAACAACAGTATCTACATCAGATCATAGGAAACCCCAGGACATAGTACTCTAATACTGTAAGGGGTTCTTCACAGATCATAGGAAACCCCAGAAATAGTATCTCCTAATACTGTAAGGGGTTTTCTACATAGATCATAGGAAACCCCAGTTTTACATAGTGTCTATAATACTGTAAGGGGTTCTTCTACATAGATCATAGAAACCCCAGGACATCTCTAATACTGTAAGGGCTTTTTAACACATAGGAAACCCCAGGACATAGTGTCTCTAATACTGTAAGGGGCTCTTCTACATAGATCATAGGAAACCCCAGGACATAGTGTTCTTCTACATAGAACATTGGATCATCTACACTGTAAGGGGTTCTTCTACATAGATCATAGGAAACCCCAGGACATAGTGTCTACAGAATACTGTAAGGGGTTCTTCTGAAATAGATCAGGCTCTCAGATTGGTTTGAGCTCTAAACCCCATAGACATAGTTTCTAACACTATGACCTCTACAGATCATAGAAACCTTCTACAGATCATAGGACATAGTGTCTCTAATACTGTAAGGGGTTATTCTACATAGATCATAGAAACCCCAGGACATAGTGTCTCTAATACTGTAAGGGGTTCTTCTACATAGATCAGAAACCCCAGGACATAGTGTCTCTAATACTGTAAGGGGTTCTTCTACATAGATCATAGAATCATAGGACATAGTGTCTCTAACTGTACTTCTACATAGATCATAGGAAACATAGTGTCTCTAATACTGTAAGGGTTCTTCTACATAGATCATAGGAAACCCCAGGATAGAGTCTCTAATACTGTAAGGGGTTCTTCTACATAGATCATAGGAAACCCCAGGACATAGTGTCTATAATACTGTAAGGGGTTTTCTACATAGATCATAGGGGTTAGTGTCTATAATACTGTAAAGGGTTTTTCTACATAGATCATAGGAAACCCCAGGACAACTGGTTTTTGCTTTGGTGGACCTTATGTTTTGTATTGGCATTTGTCAATAAAACGCATGAATACAACTGTTTATTTATTTATTTAGTTGACTCTTTGCAAACTGGAAACCACATATCCCGAGGCTGCATTCATTGTAGCTGGGGATTTTAACAAGGCTAATCGTGAAAACAATACTCCCTAAATTGTATCAGCATATCGATTGCGCAACCAGGGCTGGTAAAACCCTGGATCATTGTTATTCAAATTTTCGCGATGCATATAAGGCCCTCCCCCGCCCTCCTTTCGTAAAAGCTGACCACGACTCCATTTTGTTGCTCCCTGCCTACAGACAGAAACTAAAACAAGAAGCTCCCGCGCTCAGGTCTGTTCAACGCTGGTCCGACCAATCTGACTCCACACTTCAAGACTGCTTCCATCACGTGGACTGGGATATGTTTCGTATTGTTTCAACAACAACATTGACAAATACGCTGATTCGATGAGCGAGTTCATTAGAAAGTGCATTGACGATGTATTTCCCATAGCAACGATTAAAACATTCCCAAACCAGAAACCGTGATTGATGGCAGCATTTGCGTGAAACTGAAAGCACGAACCACTGCTTCTAACCAGGGCAAGGTGACCGGAAACATGACCAAATAAAAACAGTGTAGCTATTCCCTCCACAAGGCAATCAAACAAGCTAAGCGTCAGTTTAGAGACAAAGTAGAGTCACAATTCAACGGCTCAGACACAAGAGGTATGTGGCAGGGTCTACAGTCAATCACGGACTACAAGAAGAAAACCAGCCCCGTCACGGACCAGGATGTCTTGCTCCCAGACAGACTAAATAACTTTTTTTGCCCGCTTTGAGGACAATACAGTGCCACTGACACGGCCCGCAACCAAAACCTGCGGACTCTCCTTCACTGCAGCCGACGTGAGTAAAACATTTAAACGTGTCAACCCTCACAAGGCTGGAGGCCCAGACGGCATCCCCAGCCGCATCCTCAGAGCATGCGCAGACCAGCTGGCTGGTGTGTTTACGGACATATTTAATCAATCCTTATCCCAGTCTGCTGTTCCCACATGCTTCAAGAGGGCCACCATTGTCCCTGTTCCCAAGAAAGCTAAGGTAACTGAGCTAAACGACTACCGCCCTAGCACTCACTTCCGTCATCATGAAGTGCTTTGAGAGACTAGTCAAGGACCATATCACCTCCACCCTACCTGACACCCTAGACCCACTCCAATTTGGTTACCGCCCAAATAGGTCCACAGATGACCCAATCTCAACCACACTGCACACTGCCCTAACCCATTTGGACAAGAGGAATACCTATGTGTGAATGCTGTTCATCGACTACAGCTCAGCATTTAACACCATAGTACCCTCCAAACTCGTCTTCAAGCTCGAGACCCTGGGTCTCGACCGCGCCCTTTGAAACTGAGTACTGGACTTCCTGACGGGCTGCCCCCAGGTGGTGAGTGTAGGTAACAACATCTCCACCCCGCTGATCCTCAACACTGGGGCCCCACAAGGGTGCGTTCTGAGCCCTCTCCTGTACTCCCTGTTCACCCACGACTGTGTGGCCATGCACGCCTCCAACTCAATCATCAAGTTTGCGGACGACACTACAGTGGTAGGCTTGATTACCAACAATGACTAGACGGCCTACAGGGAGGAGGTGAGGGACCTCAGAGTGTGGTGTGTCAGGAAAATAACCTCACACTCAACGTCAACAAAACAAAGGAGATGATTGTGGACTTCAGGAAACAGCAGAGGAGCACCCCTATCCACATCGATGGGACAGTAGTGGAGAGGGTAGTAAGTTTAAGTTCCTCGGCGTACATCACGGACAAACTGGAATTGGTCCACCCACACAGACAGCGTTGTGAAGAAGGCGCAGCAGCACCTCTTCAAACTCAGGAGGCTGAAGAAATTCGGCTTGTCACCAAAAGCACTCACAAACTTATACAGATGTATCACCGCCTGTACATATGTATCACCGCCTGGTACGGCAACTGCTCCGCCCACAACCGTAAGGCTCTCCAGAGGGTAGGCTGCTGCCAACACACTGACTCAAGTCCAGCCACTTTAATAATGGGAATTGATGGAAATTGATGTAAAATATATCACTAGCCACTTTAAACAATGCTACTTAATATAATGTTTACATACCCTACATTACTCATCTCATATGTATATGTATATACTGTACTCTTATCATCTACTGCATCTTTATGTAACATGTATCACTAGCCACTTTAAACTATGACACTTTGTTTATATACCCTACATTACTCATCTCATATGTATATACTGTACTCTATACCATCTACTGCATCTTGCCTATGCCGTTCTGTACCATCACTCATTCATATATCTTTATGTACATATTCTTTATCCCTTTACACTTGTGTGTATAAGACAGTAGTTCTGGAATTTTTTAGGTTAGATTACTCGTTGGTTATTACTGCATTGTCGGTACTAGAAGCACAAGCATTTCGCTACACTCGCATTAACATCTGCTAACCATGTGTATGTGACAAATACATTTGATTTGATTTGATGTGAAATAGTTTTGTGTTCTACTTGTAGCCCTGGTTGTCCTGAAAATACAATGTTAAAACACTTCATTGTGAGAATAAATATAAGGGCTGGACGTGCAGATCAATGAAAGTCAGATCAATGAGAAGCTGATTTTTGCTGTGGCCTTGGGATTGGTAGGGTTAATAAACAGCACTGTGTTAGTGTGTAAACAGGCCTAAGCAGGACATGACTTAGCAGGGTGGTGTTGAGGCATGGTGTTAGGTCCATGGTGTTAGGTCCATGGAGTTGGGTCCATGGTGTTAGGTCCATGGTGTTAGGTCCATGGTGTTAGGTCCATGGTGTTAGGTCCATGGTGTTAGGTCCATGGAGTTAGGTCCATGGTGTTGAGGCATGGTGTTAGGTCCATGGTGTTAGGTCCATGGAGTTAGGTCCATGGTGTTAGGTCCATGGTGTTAGGTCCATGGTGTCAGGTCCATGGTGTTGAGGCATGGTGTTGAGGCATGGTGTTAGGTCCATGGTGTTGGTCCATGGTGTTAGGTCCATGGTGTTAGGTCCATGGTGTTAGGTCCATGGTGTTAGGTCCATGGTGTTGATTGTTAGGTCCATGGAGTTGAGGTCCATGGTGTTGAGGCATGGTGTTAGGTCCATGGTGTTAGGTCCCATGGTGTTGAGGCATGGTGTTAGGTCCATGGTGTTAGGCCATGGTGTTGAGGCATGGTGTTAGGTCCATGGCATGGTGTTCCATGGTGTTAGGTCCATGGTGTTAGGTCCATGGTGTTAGGTCCATGGTGGTGTTGAGGCATGGTGTTAGGTCCATGGTACCACAGTATATTGTGCACTGTGGCGTAGTCCCATGGTCCAGTATGAATTAGTATTCAGTGGACAGATTGTCATCTGCCCCGTCTAATCAATTATGACACTGGTGTCATGCTCTCATGAGACGTTAAATAGTCCCAATCACAGAGTGCTAACTATACACCAATGGAATATGGTGGAGCAGAATGCTGATTGGCTACGGCCTAGTAGATTCTGGTCACCTTGGCGATGAAAAGAGATAATCTGGGAGATATGAATTGCATTAATAACTGGGCTTATTGAGGATGTTATGATTGGTGATGTCATTGTTATGCCCTGCCCAGTCATGTAATGATTGGTGATGTCATTGTTATGCCCTGCCCAGTCATGTTATGATTGGTGATGTCATTGTTATGCCCTGCCCATTCATGTTATAATTGGTGATGTCATTGGTATGCCCTGCCCATTCATGTTATGATTGGAGATTGTGATGTTATGCCCAGTCATGTTATGATTGGTGATTGTGATGTTATGCCCTGCCCAGTCATGTTATGATTGGTGATGTCATTGTTATGCCCTGCCCAGTCATGTTATGATTGGTGATGTCATTGTTATGCCCTGCCCAGTCATGTTATAATTGGTGATGTCCTATTGGATATGTGATGTTATACCCTCATGCCCATTCATGTTATGATTGGTGATTGTGATGTTATGTCCAGTCATGTTATGATTGGTGATTGTGATGTTATGCCCAGTCATGTTATGATTGGTGATTGTGATGTTATGCCCATCATGTTATGATTGGTGATTGTGATGTTATGCCCAGTCATGTTATGATTGGTATGTTATGCCTAGTCATGTTATGATTGGTGATATGTACCTAGTCAATATTATGATTGGTGATTGTGATATCTGAGGGTTATGATGTCATATATAACCACAGCTGGAATAATAACAGGGGTACATTGCTACTAATGATAGTGCAGTAACATGCTAGCTGTTCCCATAGACTTCCAGTCGTTGAACCAAGGAAGATCCATTTCAAAGAGGCGGAAATATAAATATATATACAGATTTAAAATTACATCATTTTTTGCAGCAGTGGCAACAATTTAGTAGCGGAGGCCACCGCAGCTAGATGAATATAGGGAAACACTGGCTTCTTATTTCTAGTTGATATAACTGTTGTGGTTGAGTGATCGTCATCTATATCATCCCACTATAGAATTAGGAGTTATCTCCCTCTTATTTTCTAGTTGATATAACTGTTGTGGTTGATGATCCCGTGTCTATATCATCCCACTATGGGAGTAGAGTTGTATCTCCCTCTTATTTCTAGTTGATATAACTGTTGTGGTTTGAGTGATACGTCATCTATATCATCCCACTATAGGAGTGGGAGTTGTATCTCCCTCTTATTTCCTAGTTGATATAACTGTTGTGGTTGAGTGATCGTCATCTACTATCATCCCACTATAGGAGTAGGAGTTGTATCTCCCTCTTATTTTCTAGTTGATATACCATTTGTGGTTGAGTGATACGTCATCTATATCATCCCACTATGGGAGTAGGAGTTGTATCTCCCTCTTATTTCTAGTTGATATACCTGTTGTGGTTGAGTGATACGTCATCCTATATCATCCCACTATAGGAGTGGGAGTTGTATCTCCCTCTTATTTCTAGTTGATATAACTGTTGTGGTTGAGTGATACGTCATCCTATATCATCCCACTATAGGAGTGGGAGTTGTATCTCCCTCTTATTTCTAGTTGATATAACTGTTGTGGTTGAGTGATACGTCATCCTATATCATCCCACTATAGGAGTGGGAGTTGTATCTCCCTCTTATTTCTAGTTGATATAACTGTTGTGGTTGAGTGATACGTCATCCTATATCATCCCACTATAGGAGTGGGAGTTGTATCTCCCTCTTATTTCTAGTTGATATAACTGTTGTGGTTGAGTGATACGTCATCCTATATCATCCCACTATAGGAGTGGGAGTTGTATCTCCCTCTTATTTCTAGGAATCTAGGTGATATATTTGTCCCATGTGGTCATGTGATATACAGTATGTTGCTTCTGTTAGCTGTGTGAAATATATCAGTCCTCCTCCTCCTGCGTGGCTATTTGATATAGCCCACCCTAGTGGTTTGGTGATATATATTGCCTGGTGGCTCCCAGTGTGTGTGTGTGTGTGTGTGTGTGTGTGTGTGTGTGTGTGTGTGTGTGTGTGTGTGTGTGTGTGTGTGTGTGTGTGTGTGTGTGTGTGTGTGTGTGTGTGTGTGTGTGTGTGTGTGTGTGTGTGTGTGTGTGTGTGTGTGTGTGTGTGTGTGTGCGCGTGTGTGTGCGTGCGTGCATGCGTGTGTGTGTGTGATTCATGTATATTGCTCTGGTGGCAGTGTGTGTGATATGTGATGCTCTCAATGTGATCTGTCTCTGTCAGTTATTATCAGAGAGACAGATCTGTAGGGTTACAGTCAGGGACGCACACTGCCCTCACTACATCCTCGTTTGTCCTCAGCGAGAGACAGAGAGGGAAGGAGAAAGTGACAGGGGAAGGGAGAGACAGGGGAAGGAGAGAGAGAGAGAGAGAGAGAGAGAGAGAGAGAGAGAGAGAGAGAGAGAGAGAGAGAGAGAGAGAGAGAGAGAGAGAGAGAGAGAGAGAGAGAGAGAGAGAGAGAGAGAGAGAGAGAGAGAGAGAGAGAGAGAGAGAGAGGGGGGTTGTAGGGGCACAGAGAGAAAGAGTGAGGGTTGATGAGGCTGAGGGATGTTGTGGTGATGTCTGTCTGTCTGTCTACTGAACAGACTGAATCAGCACAGAGAGAGAGGGGTGAGTGTAGGGGCACAGAGAGAGAGGGGGTGAGTGTAGGGGCACAGAGAGAGAGGGGGTGAGTGTAGGGGCACAGAGAGAAAGAGTGAGGGTTGATGAGGCTGAGGGATGTTGTGGTGATGTCTGTCTGTCTGTCTGTCTGTCTACTGAACAGACTGAATCAGCACAGAGAGAGAGGGGTGAGTGTAGGGGCACAGAGAGAGAGGGGTGAGTGTAGGGGCACAGAGAGAGAGGGGGTGAGTGTAGGGGCACAGAGAGAAAGAGTGATGGTTGATGAGGCTGAGGGATGTTGTGGTGGTGTCTGTCTGTCTGTCTACTGAACAGACTGAATCAGCACAGAGCCAGTTGGAGCTGCAGCTGAGGCATTCATTAACATGGCTAGCTACCTCACACTCCGATGGGAGACTATAAAGACAAGGTGCATCCTAAATAGGGCCCTGGTCTAAAGTAGTGCACTATATAGGGAATAGGGCCCTGGTCTAAAGTAGTGCACTATATAGGGAATAGGGCCCTGGTCTAAAGTAGTGCACTATATAGGGAATAGGGCCCTGGTCTAAAGTAGTGCACTATATAGGGAATAGGGCCCTGGTCTAAAGTAGTGCACTATATAGGGAATAGGGTATTAGTTGGGTTATGTCCTAAATGGCACCCTATGCCCTATATAGTGCACTACTTTTGACCACGACCCACATATTGACTCACTCAGAAGTAGTTCACTATATTTGGAGTAAAGCATAATTTCAGACGTACCCCTTGTGTGATTCTACCTCAGCATCAACTAAACTGCACTCTCTCTCCTTCTACCAACCACTTATCTTCCCTCTGGGCTCAACACACCACCCTGCCATCCATCAGTTTCTATGGTTCCCATTATTCTGGTCTCCAGTTACCTCTGTGTGATGGATTAGGTGAGGGGGGGGTTGAGTCTTTTCAAAGTACCACTGAAGCCTTTAATTCGAGTGTTTTCAGATAGTGTGGGTGGACTATTTTTTGGCAAAGCGCTCCAGGCGTCTCAAGTGGAAAATAGTTCAACTTTTGTGCAGTAACAGTGCTGGGAAAACGGCGGTGTGATCGATGACTCTGGCATCAATTACTCTGCTCTTTATTAACTGCTGTGCCATCCATTACAGTGGCTGGTGGATACGGTCTTAATGAAGGCAGATGTGGCTGTAGTCTAGCAGCATGTCAGACAGCTAAAACTCCACACACAGCTCTGTATAGATGATACATTGTTTTCTATCGCAATGATGTGTCCCTCTGAACATCATCATGACTACAGAGGAAGAGAGGATGAGAGGGAAATAGAGAGAGGGAGAAGGAGAGGTAGAGAGAGGGAGTGGTGGAGAGGTATTGTAGAGAAGGAGAGAGAGGACGAGGTAGAGAGAAAGGTAGAGAGGAGATGAGAGGTATTGTAGAGATGGAGAGGAGGAGGAGGTAGAGAGAGAGAGGTAGAGGTGGATAGGAGAGGTATTGTAGAGAAGGAGAGAGATGACGAGGTAGAGAGAGAGGTAGAGAGGAGAGGAGAGGTATTGTAGAGATGGAGAGAGAGGAGGTGGAGAGGAGAGGTATTGTAGAGAAGGAGAGAGAGGAGGAGGTAGAGAGAGAGGGGTAGAGGGGGAGGGGAGAGGTATTGTAGAGAAGGGAGAGAGGAGGAGGTAGAGAGGTAGAGTTGGAGAGGAGAGGTATTGTAGAGAAGGAGAGAGAGAGGAGGGAGAGAGGTAGAGGTGGAGAGGAGAGGTATTGTAGAGAAGGAGAGAGATAGGAGGTAGAGAGGTAGAGGTGGAGAGGAGAGGTATTGTAGAGAAGGAGAGAGAGGTGGAGAGGAGAGGTACTGTAGAGAAGGAGAGAGAGGAGGAGGTAGAGAGGTAGAGGTGGAGAGGAGAGGTATTGTAGAGAAGGAGAGAGATAGGAGGTAGAGAGGTAGAGGTGGAGAGGAGAGGTATTGTAGAGAAGGAGGTAGAGGTAGAGAGGAGAGGTACTGTAGAGAAGGAGAGAGAGTGCCATGTCTGTGATGAGAGAGAGGTGGGGGTAGAGAGGTAGAGGTGGAGAGGAGAGGTACTGTAGAGAAGGATGTAGAGGTAGAGAGGAGAGGTACTGTAGAGAAGGAGGTAGAGGTAGAGAGGAGAGGTACTGTAGAGAAGGAGAGAGAGGTCCATGTCTGTGATGAGAGAGAGGAGAAGGTAGAGAGAGAGGTGGAGAGGAGAGGTATTGTAGAGAAGGAGAGAGAGGTAGAGAGGAGAGGTATTGTAGAGAAGGAGAGAGAGGAGGAGGTAGAGAGGTAGAGGTGGAGAGGAGAGAGAGGAGGAGGTAGAGAGGTAGAGGTAGAGAGGAGAGGAGAGGTATTGTAGAGAAGGAGAGAGAGGAGGAGGTAGAGAGGTAGAGGTAGAGAGGAGAGGAGAGGTATTGTAGAGAAGGAGAGAGAGGAGGAGGTAGAGAGGAGAGGTATTGTAGAGAAGGAGAGAGAGGTCCATGTCTGTGATGAGAGAGAGAACGAGGGAAACAGAGAAAGCAGTGCCATGTCTGGGATGAGAGAGAGAACGAGGGAAACAGAGAAAGCAGTGCCATGTCTGGGATGAGAGAGAGAACGAGGGAAACAGAGAAAGCAGTGCCATGTCTGGGATGATTGTGTCGATGTGATTGAGTCTCATCAGCAGTAATGAGATATCAAATGGTTCCTGTCGGCCAGGTTATTAGCAGGCTGAATGAGGCAATAAACACAGAGGTATAAATAGACCAGGGAGCGTCTTATATAGAATACAGACAGGATTCAGACAGAATACAGACAGGATTCAGACAGACTACAGACAGGATTCAGACAGACTACAGACAGGATTCAGACAGACTACAGACAGACTACAGACAGGATTCAGACAGACTACAGACAGGATTCAGACAGACTACAGACAGGATTCAGACAGAATACAGACAGAATACAGACACACATTGCTGCTGCAGGCAGGGACATAAACCCCTCATACCAGTGCATTAAAACCTATGTATGTTCTCATATAGAGATAGATGTAGAGGTGAGAGACAGAGAGAGTAGGAGAACTAGAGAGTAGGATAATGAGAGAGTAGGAGGCAGAGAGAGTAGGAGACATAGAGAGTAGGAGACAAAGAGAGTAGGAAAAGAGAGAGTAGGAGAACGAGAGAGTAGGAGAACTAGAGAGTAGGAGACAGAGAGAGTAGGAGACAGAGAGAGTAGGAGAGTAGGAGAAAGAGAGAGTAGGAGAAAGAGAGAGTAGGAGACAGAGAGAGTAGGAACAGAGAGAGTAGGAGAATGAGAGAGTAGGAGAAAGAGAGAGTAGTAGAAAAAGAGAGTAGGAGACAGAGAGAGTAGGAGAAATAATGAAAGTAGAGCAGAATTAGGCCGATAACCATTAATGATCAAAATCCAGAAAATAGCTGTTAAATTCTACAACCACCTAAAAGGAAGCGAATCCCAAACCTTCCATAATAAAGCCATCGCCTACAGAGAGATGAACCTGGAGAAGAGTTCCCTAAGCAAGCTGGTCCTGGGGCTCTGTTCACAAACAAAAACAGACCCCACAGAGTCCCAGGACAACAACACAATTAGACCCAACCAAATCATGAGACAACAAAGAGATAATTACTTGACACATTGGAAAGAATTAACAAAAAAACAGAGCAAACTAGAATGCTATTTGGCCCTAAAAAGACAGTACACTGTGGCAGAATACCTGACCACTGTGACTGACCCAAACTTAAGGAAAGCTCTGACTATGTACAGACTCAGTGAGCATAGCCTTGCTATTGAGACAGGCCGCCGTAGGCAGACATAGCTCCCAAGAGGAGACAGGCTATGTGCTCACTGCCCACAAAATAAGTGAAACTGAGCTGCACTTCCTAACCTCCCTGCCCAATGTATGACCATATTAGAGACACATATTTCCCTCAGATTACACAGATCCACAAAGAATTCGAAAACAAATCCAATTTTGATAAAACTCCCATATCTACTGGGTGAAATACCACAGTGTGACATCACAGCAGCAAGATTTGCCACAAGAAAGGGAAACCAGTGAAGAACAAACACTATTGTAAATACAACCCATATTTATGTTTTATTTTCCCTTGTACTTTACTATTTGCACATCATTACAACACTGTATATAGACATAATATGACATTTGGAAATATCTATAAAGAGTGTAATGTTTTACTGTTCAGTTTATTGTTTATTTTCACTTTTGTATATTATCTACTTCACTTGCTTTGGCAATGTTAACATATGTTCCCATGCCAATAAAGCCCCTTGAGAGAGGGAGAGTAGAGATGAGAGTAGAGAGGAGGAGAGAGGAGGAGAGAGAGAGAGAGAGAGGAGAAGAGAGAGAGAGAGGAGAGAGAGAAGAGAGAAGAGTAGGAGAAGAAGAGAGAGAGAGTAGGAGAAGAGAGAAGATAGAGTAGGAGAAGAGAAAGAGAGTAGGAGAGAGAAGAGAGTAGGAGAGAGAGAGAGAGAGAGGAAGAGAGAGAGAGAGAGAGAGAGATAGAGAGAGAGAAGAGAGAGGAGAGAGGATAAAGAGAGAGAGAGGAGAGAGGAGAAGAGTAGGAGAGAGAGAGAGGGAGAGGATAGGTAGGAAAGAAAGAGAGAAGAGAGAGATAAGAGAGAGAGAGAGAGGAGAAGAGAGAGAGTAGGAGAAAGAGAGAGAGAGGAGAGAAGAGAGGGATAGAGTAGGAGAAGAGAGAGGAGAGAGAGAGAGAGAGAGACAGAAAGAGGAGAGAGAGACAGAGAGACAGAGAGAGAGAGAGAGAGAGAGGATAGGGGAGA
>NW_026289633.1:0-15000 GCF_023373465.1 Oncorhynchus keta | reverse complement strand
GCCAATTATAAGCTGCCCTATGGGACTCCTGGGCCCATTGCCACGACTGCCCTATGGGACTCCTGGGCCAATATGCGCTGCCCTATAGGACTCCTGACTCCCTGGGACTCAGTATAAGCTGCCCTATGGGACTCCCGGACCAAATATGCGACTGCCCTATGGGACTCCCGGGCCAATTATGCGACTGCCCTATGGGACTCCTGGGCCAATTATCGCTGCCCTATGGGACTCCTGGGCCCAATTATGCGACTGCCTATGGGACTCCCTGGGCCAAAATATAAGCTGCCCTATGGGACTCCCGGGCCAAATATGCGACTGCCCTATGGGACTCCCGGACCCGAATTATCGACTGCCCTATGGGACTCCTGGGCCAATTATCGACTGCCCTATGGGACTCCTGGGCCAATTATACGCTGCCCGATCACAGCGGACTCCCGATCACAGCCGGACTCCCGATCACAGCGGACTCCCGATCACAGCCCGGTAATGACAGAGCCTGGGATCGGGCCCAGGCTGCAGTGACGCCGTATCACTGTGAACAGTAACACTGCTGACCAGGGCCTCTGGGTGAAGGGTCTTGGACCTCCCAGGGCATCTGGAGTGCAGAAGGGTCTTGGGCCTCCCAGGGATACTGGAGTGAAGGTCTTGGGCCTCCCAGGGACTCTGGAGTGAAGGTCTTGGGCCTCCCAGGACTCTGGAGTGAAGGGTATTGGACCTCCCAGGGACTCTGGAGTGAAGGGTCTTGGGCCTCCCAGGGACTCTGGAGTGAAGGGTCTTGGGCCTCCCAGGGCATCTGGAGTGAAGGGTCTTGGGCCTCCCAGGAGCATCTGGAGTGAAGGGTCTTGGGCCTCCCAGGGACTCTGGAGTGAAGGGTATTGGACCTCCCAGGGACTCTGGAGTGAAGGGTCTTGGGCCTCCCAGGGACTCTGGGTGAAGGGTCTTGGGCCTCCCAGGGACTCTGGAGTGAAGGGTCTTGGGCCTCCCAGGGACTCTGGAGTGAAGGTCATGGGCCTCCCAGGGACTCTGGAGTGAAGGGTCTTGGGCCTCCCAGGACTCTGGAGTGAAGGGTCTTGGGCCTCCCAGGGACTCTGGAGTGAAGGGTCTTGGGCCTCCCAGGGACTGGAGTGAAGGTCTTGGGCCTCCCAGTGACTCTGGAGTGAAGGGTCTTGGGCCTCCCAGGGACTCTGGAGTGAAGGGTCTTGGGCCTCCCAGGGCATCTGGGTGAAGGGTCTTGGGCCTCCCAGGGACTCTGGGTGAAGGGTCTTGGGCCTCCCAGGGACTCTGGAGTGAAGGGTCTTGGGCCTCCCAGTGACTCTGGAGTGAAGGGTCTTGGGCCTCCCAGGGACTCTGGAGTGAAGGGTCTTGGGCCTCCCAGGGACTCTGGGTGAAGGGTCTTGGGCCTCCCAGGGACTCTGGGTGAAGGGTCTTGGGCCTCCCAGGGACTCTGGAGTGAAGGGTCTTGGGCCTCCAAGGGACTCTGGAGTGAAGGGTCTTGGGCCTCCCAGGGCATCTGGGTGAAGGGTCTTGGGCCTCCCAGGGACTCTGGAGTGAAGGGTCTTGGGCCTCCCAGGGACTCTGGAGTGAAGGGTCTTGGGCCTCCCAGGGGACTCTGGAGTGAAGGGTCTTGGGCCTCCCCCAGGGCACTCTGGAGTGAAGGGTCTTGGGCCTCCCAGGGCCTCTGGAGTGAAGGGTCTTGGGCCTCCCAGGGCCTCTGGAGTGAAGGGTCTTGGGCCTCCCAGGGCCTCTGGAGTGAAGGGTCTTGGGCCTCCCAGGGACTCTGGGTGAAGGGTCTTGGGCCTCCCAGGGACTCTGTAGTGAAGGGTCTTGGGCCTCCCAGGGCCTCTGGAGTGAAGGGTCTTGGGCCTCCCAGGGACTCTGGGTGAAGGGTCTTGGGCCTCCCAGGGCTCTGGGTGAAGGGTCTTGGGCCTCCCAGGGACTCTGGAGTGAAGGGTCTTGGGCCTCCCAGGGACTCTGGAGTGAAGGGTCTTGGGCCTCCCAGGGACTCTGGAGTGAAGGGTCTTGGGCCTCCCAGGGCCTCTGGAGTGAAGGGTCTTGGGCCTCCCAGGGCCTCTGGGTGAAGGGTCTTGGGCTCCCAGGGACTCTGGAGTGAAGGGTCTTGGGCTCCCAGGCCTCTGGTCCCCCGGCAGTGCACTAATAGGGTCCCATTTGGGACATAATCCCATCTGTCTGTGATGGGTCTTGTCATCTCATATCCCTGGTATAGTGTTGTTATCAGCACCCCTCCATCCCAGTTCACACAGGTTCAGCTGTTATAGTCAAGGTCTTTCAGTAGTGTAGCTGTAGTGGAAATATACCCCAGTGAGCAAAACATTTAAATGATAAATGTTATCTTAACTCCTTTAATTGCTATCTTTCTGGTCACTATTCTATTGATGTGGGACTATAAATTGTGATAATGACTGATGGATATGTGGCGGAGAGAGAGACGATAGAGTGAATGAGAGAGAGAGGGAGGAGAGAGACGAGGGGGAGGAGAGAGAGAGAGAGAGAGGGATAGGGAGAGAGGAAGAGGAGAGGGAGGGGAGAGACGATCGGTGAATGAGAGAGAGAGTGGGGAGGAGAGAGAGACGGGGAGGGGAGAGAGAAGAGAGAGAGGGGAGAGGGATAGGGAGAGAGAGGCGAGAGAGAGAGGGAGGAGAGAGAGAGAGAGACAGAGAGGGGAGAGAGAAAGAGAGAGAGAAGGAGAGGGAGAGAGAGAGAGAGAGACGAGAGAGAGAAGAGAGAGAAGGGAGAGGGGGAGAGAGAGAGAGAGAGAAATGGAGAAGGGAGAGAGAGAGAGAGAGAGAGAGAAGGAGGGGGGAGAGAGAGAGAGAAGGAGAGGGGGAGAGAGAGAGAGAGAGAGAAGGAGAGGGGAGAGGTGGAAAGGGGGAGAGAGGAGAAAGAGACCGAGAGGGAAAGGAGCGCGAATGTCTGAGAGAGCAGAAGAAAGAGAGAGACAAGAGGAAGAAGAAGAGCGAGAGAGAGTGAGAAAAGGGAATGAGAGAAGAGAGAGATGAGAGAGGAAATGAGTCTAGCTGTCTGGAAGACGTCATTTATCCCTTCACTTCATTTATCATCATTTACACCAACTGCTGGGACTATCTCTCACACGCTGATCAAATCAAATCAAATCAAATGTATTTATATAGCCCTTCGTACACCAGCTGATATCTCAAAGAGCTGTACAGAAACCAGCCTAAAACCCCAAACAGCAAGCAATGCAGGTGTAGAACACGGTGGCTAGGAAAACTCCCTAGAAAGGCAGAACCTAGGAAGAAACCTAGAGAGGAACCAGGCTATGTGGGGTGGCCAGTCCTCTTCTGGCTGTGCCGGGTGGAGATTATAACAGAACATGGCCAAGATGTTCAAATGTTCATAAATGACCAGCAGGGTCAAATAATAATAATCACAGGCAGAACAGTTGAAAGTGGGCAGCAGCACGGCCAGGTGGACTGGGGACAGCAAGGAGTCATCAAATCAAAATCAAATCAAATTTATTTATATAGCCCTTCGTACATCAGCTGATATCATGTCAGGTAGTCACAGAGGGCATGGTCCTAGGGCTCAGGTCCTCCCGAGAGAGAGAAAAGAGAAGAGAATTAGAGCATACTTAGATTCACACAGGACACCGGGTAAGACAGGAGAAGTACTCAGATATAACAAACTGACCCCAGCCCCTCGACACATAAACTACTGGAGGCAGACATAAATACTGGGCCCCATGAGACACCCCGGAGGGTCAGGAGACACTGTGGCCCCATCCCAAGGAACCCAGGGACAGGGCCAAACAGGAAGGATAGCCCCACCCCACTGATGCAAACAGACAGGACTATCTCTCACTCTGATGCAGACAGACAAGACTATCTCTCCCCACTCTGATGCAGACAGACAGGACTATCTCTCCCACTCTGATGCAGACAGACAGGGAGACAGACAGACAGCAGACAGGACTACCTCTCCCACTCCTGATGCAGACAGACAGGGAGACAGACAGACAGACAGCAGACAGGACTATCTCCCACTCTGATGCAGACAGACAGACACTATCTCTCCCACTCTGATGCAGACAGACAGGGAGACAGACAGACAGACAGCAGACAGGACTACCTCTCCTCTGATGCAGACAGACAGGACTATCTCTCCCACTGATGCAGACAGGCAGGGACTATCTCTCCCACTCTGATGCAGACAGACAAGACTATCTCTCTCTGATGCAGACAGACAGGACTATCTCTCCCCACTCTGATGCAGACAGACAGGGAGACAGACAGACAGACAGACAGGAGACAGGACAAGACTATCTCTCCCACTCTGATGCAGACAGACAGGGACAACAGACAGACAGCAGCCCATCTCTCCCCATGCAGACAGATGATGCAGACAGACAGGGAGACAGACAGACAGACAGCAGCCAGGACTGATGCAGACAGACAGGACTATCTCTCCCACTGATGCAGACAGGCAGGACTGATGCAGACAGACAAGACTATCTCTCCCACTCTGATGCAGACAGACAGGACTATCTCTCCCCACTCTGATGCAGACAGACAGGGAGACAGACAGACAGACAGCAGACAGGACTACCTCTCCCACTCTGATGCAGACAGAGGACTATCTCTCCACTGATGCAGACAGACAGGACTATCTCTCCCACTCTGATGCAGACAGACAAGACTATCTCTCCCACTCTGATGCAGACAGACAGGACTATCTCTCTCCCACTCTGATGCAGACAGACAGGGGACAGACAGACAGACAGCAGACAGGACTATCTCTCCCACTCTGATGCAGACAGACAGGGAGACAGACAGACAGCAGACAGGGAGGCGGTTCATTTGCCAGGCTGAATGGTCTGGATGAAGTTTTACATAGTTTAATATATTCAGCTGTAGCTCAGGGCATTGGGCTGGGTTTAGGATGTTCAGTTGGGGAAGACAATGTACACGCTTCTCTCAGGTAGAATGCCTGATATGGGATATCACGCAATCATCTCTCTCAGAGTAGGAATGCTGGCTGATATGGGATCAGACCTGATCAATCATAGATCAGACCTGAGAAAGCCAGAAAAGGGCCCAGAGCTGTCATCCAGCCTGGCTCACAGTGTATTGTTGAGATGTGAATGGATTCTGATCCGGACTCTGTTGTTCAGACTGGGGAGTTACAGTAGGGGGAGGGGTTAGTCAGTATAATGGATGCTCTCTCTCTTTAGCTGCTCTCTGTCTTTGAGGGAGTATAATGGATGCTGCCCTCTGTGTCTTTAGTTGAAGCCCAGTATAATGGGCTGCTGCTCTCTTGTCTTTGAGGTTAGGTCAGTATAATGGATGCTGCTCTCTTGTCTTTAGGAGTTAGGCCAGTATAATGGATGCTGCTCTCTCTGTCTTTAGGGGTTAGTCCAGTATAATGGATGCTGTTCTCTCTGTCTTTGGGGTTAGTCCCAGTATAATGGATGCTGCTCTCTCTGTCTTTAGGGGTTAGTCAGTATAATGGATGCTGTTCTCTCTGTCTTTGGGGGTTAGTCAGTATAATGGATGCTGCTCTCTCTGTCTTTAGGGGTTAGTCAGTATAATGGATGCTGCTCTCTCTGTCTTTAGGGGTTAGTCAGTATAATGGATGCTGCTCTCTCTGTCTTTGAAGGGGTTAGTCAGTATAATGGATGCTGCTCTCTCTGTCTTTGGGGGTTAGTCAGTATAATGGATGCTGCTCTCTGTGTCTTTAGGGGTTAGTCAGTATAATGGATGCTGCTCTCTCTGTCTTTAGGGGTTAATCCAGTATAATGGATGCTGCTCTCTCTGTCTTTAGGGGTTAGTCAGTATAATGGATGCTGTTCTCTCTCTGTCTTTAGGGGTTAATCAGTATAATGGATGCTGCTCTCTCTGTCTTTAGGGTTAGTCAGTATAATGGATGCTGTTCTCTCTGTCTTTAGGGGTTAGTCAGTATAATGGATGCTGCTCTCTCTGTCTTTAGGGGTTAGTCAGTATAATGGATGCTGCTCTCTGTCTTTAGGGGTTAGTCAGTATAATGGATGCTGTTCTCTCTGTCTTTAGGGGTTAGTCCAGTATAATGGATGCTGCTCTCTGTCTTTGAGTTAGTCAGTATAATGGATGCTGCTTCTCTCTGTCTTTAGGGGTTAGTCAGTATAATGGATGCTGCTCTCTCTGTCTTTAGGGAGTTAGTCAGTATAATGGATGCTGCTCTCTCTGTCTTTAGGGGTTAGTCCAGTATAATGGATGCTGCTCTCTCTGTCTTTAGGGGTTAGTCAGTATAATGGATGCAGCTCTCTGTCTTTAGGGGTTAGTCCAGTATAATGGATGCTGCTCTCTCTTGTCTTTAGGAGTTAGTCAGTATAATGGAGCTGCTCTCTCTGTCTTTGGGGTTAGTTAATGGGCTGTCTCTCTTGTCTTTAGGGGTTATAATGGATGCTGCTCTCTCTGTCTTTGGGTTAGTCCCAGTATAATGGATGCTGATATCTCTGTCTTTAGGGTTAGTCAGTACAATGGATGCTGCTCTCTCTGTCTTTAGGGGTTAGTCAGTATAATGGATGCTGCTCTCTCTGTCTTTAGGGGTTAGTCAGTATAATGGATGCTGTCAGATATAATGGATGCTGTTCTCTCTGTCTTTAGGGAGTTGGTGAGTATAATGGAGGCTGCTCTCTCTGTCTTTAGGGGTTAGTCCCAGTATAATGGATGCTGCTCTCTCTGTCTTTAGGGGTTAGTCCAGTATAATGGATGCTCTCTCTTGTCTTTAGGGGTTAGTCCAGTATAATGGGATGTTGCTCTCTCTGTCTTTAGGGGTTAGTCCAGTATAATGGATGCTGCTCTCTCTGTCTTTAGGGGTTAGTCAGTATAATGGATGCTGCTCTCTCTGTCTTTAGGGGTTAGTCAGTATAATGGATGCTGCTCTCTCTGTCTTGAGGGGTTAGTCAGTATAATGGATGCTGCTCTCTCTGTCTTTAGGGGTTAGTCCAGTATAATGGATGCTGTTCTCTCTGTCTTTAGGGGTTAGTCAGTATAATGGATGCTGCTCCTCTCTGTCTTTAGGGGTTAGTCAGTATAATGGATGCTGTCTCTCTGTCTTTAGGGGTTAATCAGTATAATGGATGCTGCTCTCTCTGTCTTTAGGGGTTAGTCAGTATAATGGATGCTGCTCTCTCTGTCTTTAGGGTTAGTCAGTATAATGGATGCTGCTCTCTGTGTCTTTAGGGGTTAGTCAGTATAATGGATGCTGCTCTCTGTGTCTTTAGGGGTTAATCCAGTATAATGGATGCTGCTCTCTCTGTCTTTAGGGGTTAGTCAGTATAATGGATGCTGCTCTCTCTGTCTTTAGGGGTTAGTCAGTATAATGGATGCTGCTCTCTCTGTCTTTAGGGGTTAGTCCAGTATTATGGATGCTGCTCTCTGTCTGTCTTTAGGGGTTAGTCAGTATAATGGATGCTGTTCTCTCTGTCTTTAGGTTGGTCTAATCTACATGTATTTTCTAATGGATGCCCTGACACTCTTGACCTCTTTAGGGGTTTCAGTTTCTCCTATAATGGATGCTGCTCTCTCCCTCCACTCTTTGGGGTCTAGTCCCAGTATAATGGATGCTGCTCTCTCTGTCTTTAGGGGTTAGTCACAATATCTCCTGGATGCTGCTCTCTCTGTCTTTAGGGGTTAGTCTCTCTTCTCCATGGATGCTGTTCTCTCTCCACTCTCTTTCCCTCTCTCTCCTCCTGATCTCCACTCTACATGTATTTTCTAAACTGTCTCCTCCCTTGCCTCCACTGACATCTCTTGACCTTCCTTTCACATCTCTCATCCACTCTCTCCCTCCCTCCTTCCCTCCTCCAATCTCTCCTCCCTCTCTCTCCCTCCACTCTCTCCATCTCCTCTTCCTCCAAATCTCTCTCCAATCTCTCCTCCACTCTCTCTCCTCCACTCTCTCTTCTCCACTCTCTCCTCCTCTCCTCCATGCTCTCTCCTCCACTCTCTCTTCTCCACTCTCTCCTCCACTCTCTCTTCTCCATGCTCTCTCCTCCATGCTCTCTCCTCCACTCTCTCCTCTACTCTCTCTCCTCCACTCTCTGTCCTCTACTCTCTCTCCTCCAATCTCTCCACTGTCTCTCCTCCACTCTCTCCCCCAATCTCTCCTCAATCTCTCCACTCTCTCTCCTCCTCTCTCCTCCAATCTCTCCTCTCCTCCACTCTCTCTCCTCAAATCTCTCTCCTCCAATCTCTCCACTCTCTCCTCCACTCTCTCTCTCTAATCTCTCTCCCTCCACTCTCTCCTCCACTCTCTCCTCTCTAATCATTCTCCTCCACTCTCTCTCCTCTAATCTCTCTCCTCCACTCACTCTCACCCTTTCACCCATCCAACCACATATGCCTTTGTGTCTGTCCTCTGTCTTTTTCTCTCACTCCTACCCTCGATCCCATCCTCCCTTCTCCCTCTCCCTCTCCTCCCTCTGACTCCTCGTCTCTTGTCCTGTCCTTCTCCCTCTCCTCTCCTCTCCTCCCTCTCTCTTATTGTCCTTCTCCCTCTCCCTCTCTTCTCCTCTCCTCCCTCTGACTCCTCCTCTCTTTTTTCTGTCCTTCTCCCTCTCCTCCCTCTGACTCCTCCTCTCCTGTCCTGTCCTTCTCCCTCTACCTCTCCTCTCCTCCCTCTCTCTTCTTGTCCTTCTCCCTCTCCCTCTCTTCTCCTCTCCTCTCTGACTCCTCCTCTCTTGTCCTGTCCTTCTCCCTCTCCTCTCCTCTCTCTGACTCCTCCTCTCTTGTCCTGTCCTTCTCCCTCTCCCTCTCCTCTCCTCCCTCTCTCTTCTTGTCCTTCTTCCCTCTCCCTCTCTTCTCCTCCCTCTGACTCCTCCCCTCTTTTCCTGTCCTTCACCCTTCCTCTGTATAATTTTCTCTCTCCTTTTCCCCTCCCTCCCTCTTCTTGTTTTCTCTTCTTCTCTTCCTTCCTGTCTTTCTCCCTCTCTTACTCTCTCTCTTTGTCCCTCTCTCTCTCTCCCTCTCTCTCTCTCTCCTCTCTCTCCCTCTCTCTCTCTCTCTCTCTCTCTCTCTCTCTCTCTCTCTCTTTGTCCCTCTCTCTCTCTCCCCTCTCTCTCTCTCTTTGTCTCTCTCTTTGTCTCTCTCTCTCTCTCTCTCTCTCTCTCTCTCTCTCGCTCTCCCCCTCTCAATCTCTCTCTCTCTCTTTTTGTCTCTCTCTTTGTCTCTCTCTCTCTCTCTCTCTCTCTCTCTCTCTCTCTCTCTCTCTCCCCTCTCCCCTCTCAATCACTCTCTCTCTCTTTGTCTCTCTTTGTCTCCTTCTCACTTTGTCTCCCCCTATCCCTTTGTCTCTTCTCCCTCTCTCTCCCTCTCTAGCTTTGTCTTTCTCCCTCCCTCCCTCTCTCTCTCTCTCTCCCTCTCTCTCTTTGTCTCTCCCTCTCTCTCTATGTCTCTCCCTCTCTCTCTATGTCTCTCTCTTTTGTCTCTCCCTCTCTCTCTCCCTCTCTCTCTTTGTCTCTCTCTTTGTCTTTCCCTCTCTCCCTCTCTCTTTGTCTCTCCCTCTCTCCCTCTCCCTCTTTGTCTTTCTCTCTCCCTCTCTCTCTCTTTGTCTTTCTCTCTCTCCCTCTTTCTTTGTCTCTCCCTC
This sequence comes from Oncorhynchus keta, assembly GCF_023373465.1. Taxonomy (NCBI): domain Eukaryota; kingdom Metazoa; phylum Chordata; class Actinopteri; order Salmoniformes; family Salmonidae; genus Oncorhynchus; species Oncorhynchus keta. The sequence goes on along the minus strand of NW_026289633.1, from coordinate 5,397 downwards.
TTTGTCTCTCTTTGTCTTTCTCTCACTCTCTCTGTCTCTCTGTCTCTCTGTCTCTCAGATCACAGTGAGTGTGTCTCAGGGCGGGTTCGTACCCCCTCCACCTCTCCTAAACCTCACTATAAAGCTATGCCTACAGTCAAGCTGCATATGTCAAGTCACCTGAACAAAAGAGGAGACGCTTTACTGAGCAGGTCTGTGTCTACTGCTAACTACCTACCCAGTCTCTAGTCTCACAGCTGTAGCCCTCTCCTCTCCTCTCCTCTCCTCTCCTCTCCTCTCCTCTCCTCTCCTCTCTCTCTCCTCTCCTCTCCTCTCCTCTCCTCTCCTCTCCTCTCCTCTCCTCTCCTCTCCTCCTGGTGTCCATCCATGGCTGAACAGAGCTGAGGCTGAGCCTGTGGCTACGTGGCAGGTAGTCTTCATTGCAGTTGAATACTTCTCTGGGTATTGTGAGATTTGATGATCTGTGCAACACGACTACAATAAAGACAACCTGGAACGCGCCCTGTGTCTCTGGCTCGACCAGGCTCAGCTCGGCCCCCCCCCCCAGGCTAAATGAACAGTTATCTGGGTTCTCCAGGTGTACCAGTGACTGACACAAATCTCAGAGTATGTCTGTGTCTACAGAGCATGTGGAGCTTCTGAACGGCATGGCAACGGCACCGCTTGGCTAGCAGCACCACAACACAACACACCAGACGCTCTGTTTGTGCTGCTGACTAATGCTCCTGTGTGTTTGGCTTTGTCACCATGAGTCAATGTGTGTTTCTGTCTGTCTGTCTGTGTGTGTTGTGTGTGTGTGTGTGTGTTTGTGTGTATGTTGTAATTATGCTTTTGGATAGAGTGTTGCCTTTTGTCTGCCTCTGTCTGTGCAGCATGTGTGTGTGTGTGTGTGTGTGTGTGTGTGTGTGTGTGTGTGTGTGTGTGTGTGTGTGTGTGTGTGTGTGTGTGTGTGTGTGTGTGTGTGTGTGTGTGTGTGTGTGTGTGTGTGTCTGTGTGTGAATGTGAGTGGTGTGGGGTGAGTGTAGGGGCTGTGTGTGTGAGGGTTGTGAGGCTGAGGGTGCGTGTGTGCGTGCGTGCGTGTGTGTGTGTGTGAGGGTGCGTGTGTGTGTGTGTGAGGGTGCGTGTGTGTGAGGGTGCGTGTGTGCGTGCGTGCGTGTGTGTGTGAGGGTGTGTGTGAGGGTGCGTGTGTGTGTGTGTGAGGGTGCGTGTGTGCGTGCGTGCGTGTGTGAGGGTGTGTGTGAGGGTGCGTGTGTGTGTGTATGCGGGGGTGTCTGTGTTTCTGTGCTTCACACCTCTAATGTGTTTTGGCACCACAGACTTCATTCCTCATCACACTCCCTTCCCTTCAAGGCAGGGAGTCTTCAGACTGTTGAGACTCCTAGGAGAGGAAGCCATGTTAATGTAGTTGGGAACGAGTCTCCATTTCCAAGAGAGCAATTTGTTTATTGTCAGTGGTGAGTCTAACCACGCTCTTCAGTCCACTTCCTCATCTCCCTCTCCTAACCCTCTCTCTCTCTCCCTTCCCCCCTCTCCTCCCTCCCTCCTCCCTCCCTCCCTCCCTCCCTCCCCCTCCCTCCCTCCCTCCCTCCCTCCTCCTCCCTCCCTCCCTCCCTCCCTCCCCTCTCCCCTCCCCCTCTCACTCCTTTTCGTCTCCCCCCATCCATCTCCCCTCTCTCTCTCCCCCTCCCCCTCCCCTCTCTCCTTTTCCATCTCCCCTCTCCCCATCTCTCTCTCCCCTCCCCATCCCCCAGAGGATCTCTCTCCTTTTCCATCTCCCCTCGTCTCCTCCTCCCCATCCCAGACCCAGCTGCTGCGTGGGGGCAGTCAGGATGACCTGGAGCGGGGCCTGAGCCCCCTGGCCCCTGGGGCCACCCAGCTGGAAGACTACCAGAGCATCCTGGAGGAGGTCCTGACCTGGCTGCTGTCTGCAGAGGATGGCCTGCAGGCCCAGCCCCCCATCTCCTCTCACGTAGAGGAGGTCAAGGAGCAGTTCCACACACACGAGGTAGGGACACCCCAGAGGGGATATATACCATATAACACACGCGGTAGGGACACCCCCGAGGGGATATATACCATATAACACACGAGGTAGGGACACCCCGAGGTAGGGATATATACCATATAACACACGAGGTAGGGACACCCCATATAACACACGAGGGGATATATACCATATAACACACGAGGTAGGGACACCCCGAGGGGATATACCATATAACACACGAGGTAGGGACACCCCCCAGAGGGGATATATACCATGTAGCACACGAGGTAGGGACACCCCAGGGATATATACCATATAACACACGAGGTAGGGACACCCCAGGGGATATATACCATATAACACACGAGGTAGGGACACCCCAGAGGGATATATACCATATAACACACGAGGTAGGGACACCCCGAGGGGATATATACCATATAACACACGAGGTAGGGACACCCCAGAGGGGATATATACCATATAACACCCGAGGGACAGGGACATATAACCCAGAGGGATATATACCATATAACACACGAGGTAGGGACACCCCAGAGGGGATATATACCATATAACACACGAGGTAGGGACACACCCCCGGGGATATATACCATATAACACACGAGGTAGGGACACCCCAGAGGGGATATATACCATATAACACACGAGGTAGGGACACCCCAGAGGGGATATATACCATATAACACACGAGGTAGGGACACCCCAGAGGGGATATATACCATATAACACACGAGGTAGGGACACCCCAGAGGGGATATATACCATATAACACACGAGGTAGGGGACACCCCCGAGGGGATATATACCATATAACACACGAGGTAGGGACACCCCAGAGGGGATATATACCATATAACACACGAGGTAGGGACACCCCAGAGATATATACCATATAACACACGAGGTAGGGACACCCCAGAGGGGATATATACCATATAACACACGTGGTAGGGACACCCCGAGGGGATATATACCATATAACACACGGGTAGGGACACCCCGAGGGGATATATACCATATAACACACGAGGTAGGGACACCCCGAGGGATATATACCATATAACACACGAGGTAGGGACACCCCAGAGGGGATATATACCATATAACACACGAGGTAGGACACCCCAGAGGGGATATACCATATACCATATAACACACGAGGTAGGGACACCCCAGAGGGGATATATACCATATAACACACGAGGTAGGGACACCCCAGAGGGGATATATACCATATAACACACGCGGTAGGGACACCCCGAGGGGATATATACCATATAACACACGCGGTAGGGACACCCCAGAGGGGATATATACCATATAACACACGAGGTAGGGACACCCCAGGGGATATATACCATGTAACACAGGTAGGGACGAGGTAGGGACACACCCGAGGTAGGGAGAGGGGATATATACCATATAACACACGCGGTAGGGACACCCCCGAGGGGATATATACCATATAACACACGCGGTAGGGACACCCCCGAGGGGATATATACCATATAACACACGAGGTAGGGACACCCCCGAGGGGATATATACCATATAACACACGAGGTAGGGACACCCCCGAGGGGATATATACCATATAACACACGAGGTACTGTAGGGTTTCAAGTTCAAAACTTTCAAACCTTCTTTGTGCATTATTGTTATTCTTCATCATACTTATCATACTTTATCATTCTTTATCATACTTTATCATTCTTTATCATACTTTATCATTCTTTATCATGCCTATCCTACCTTATCATACTTATCATACTTTATCATTCTATCATGCCTATCATACTCATCATACTTATCAGTCTTTATCATGCCTATCATACTCATCATACTTATCAGTCTATCGCCTATCATGCTATCATGCATATCATGTATCAATCGTATCATACTTCATCATACTTTATCATGCTTTATCATTCTATCATGCCTATCATACTTATCATTCTTCATCATACTTATCATACTTCATCATACTTTATCATACTTCATCATACTTTATCATGCTTTGTCAATCTTTATCATGCTTTGTTACATTGTGTGTTTTTAAGAGCGATGAACACTAGGGACACCATAGAGGGGACGTAGCTACAGGGCCTTCAGAAATTATTCAGACCCCTTGACTTATTCCACATTTTGTTGTGTTTCAGCCTGAATTCACAATGGATTAAATAAAATAACAAATCTCAATGACAAAGTGAATGTTTTAAAATAGATTTGGGTCTTAACTCTAACTCGGCCACTCAGGAACATTCACTGTGTTCCTGGTCAGCAGCTCCAGTGTAGATGTGGACTTGTGTTTTAGGTTATAGTCCTGCTAAAAGGTGAATTCATCTCCCAGTGTCTGGTGGAACTCCGACTGAACCACGTTTTCCTCTAAGGATTTTGGCTGTGCTTAGCTCCATTCTGTTTCTTTTTATCCTGAAAAACTACCCAGTTATTAATGATGACAAGCATACCCATAACATGATGCAGCCACCACTATGCCTGAAAATATGGAGAGTGGTACTCAGTAATGTGTTGTATTGGATTTGCCGAGACATAACACGTTTTATTCAGGACAAAAAGTTAATTGTTTTGCAATTCTTTTGCAGTATTAATTTAGTGCTTTGTTGCAAACAGGATACATGTTTTGTAGACATTATTATTTTGTACAGGCTTCTTCTTTTCCCCTCAGTCAATTAGGTTAGTATTGTGGAGTAACTATCCCTGAGCGGTTTCCTTCCTCTCCGGCAACTGAGTTAGGAATGACTCCTGTATCTTTGTAGTGACTGGGTGTATTGATACACCATCCAAAGTGTAATTAATGACTTCACCTGCTTAAAGAGATATTCAATGTCAGCTTGTTTATGTTTACCCATCTACCAATAGGTGCCCTTCTTTGTGAGGCATTGGAAAACCTCCCTGGTATTTGTGGTTGAATCAATGTTTGAAATTCACTGCTTGACTGAGGGAACTTACAGATAATTGTATGTGTGGAGCACAGAGATGAGGTAGTCATTCAAACATCATGTTAAACACTGTTATTGCACACAGAGTCCATGCAACTTATTATGTGACTTGTTAAGCACATTTTTTTACTCCTGAACTTATTTCAGCTTGTTATAACAAAGGGGTTGAATACTTGTTGACTCAAGGCATTTCAGCTTTTCATTTTTAATTAATTTGGTTTTAAAAAATCTAAAAACATAATTCCACTTTGACATTATGGGGTATTGTGTGTAAGACAGTGACAAAACATCTCAGTTGAATCAATTTTAACTTCAGGCTTTTAAACAACAAAATGTCTAAAAAGTCCAAGGTTAGTTTAGTGTTTAATAATGAATAACAACACAATGGAAGAAGAAAGGAAAGATGAAGGGAATATCTGTTCAGGT
>NW_026289632.1:0-12363 GCF_023373465.1 Oncorhynchus keta | reverse complement strand
CAGTGTGCTTCGTTCAGTTACGTATTGCTTCGCTCTCTCTCTCTGTGTCTCTCTCGCTCTCTGTCTCGCTGTGTCTCACTCGCTCTCTGTCTCGCTTGTGTTTCACTCTGCTCTCGTCTCTCTCTCGCTGTGTTTCACTCGCTCTCTCTCTCTGTCTCGCTGTGTTTCACTCGCTCTCTCTCTCTGTCTCGCTGTGTTTCACTCGCTCGCTCTCTGTCTCGCTGTGTTTCACTCGCTCTCTGCTCTCGCTGTGTTTCACTCGCTCTCTCTCTCTGCTCTCGCTGTGTTTCACTCGCTCTCTCTCTGTCTCGCTGTGTCTCACTCGCTCTCTCTCTCTGTCTCGCTGTGTTTCACTCCTCTCTCTCTGTCTCGCTGTGTTTCACTCTCTCTCTCTCTGTCTCGCTGTGTCTCACTCACTCTCTCTCTCTCTCTGTCTCGCTGTGTTCTCACTCGCTCTCTCTCTCTGTCTCGCTGTGTTTCACTCGCTCTCTCTGTCTCGCTGTGTTTCACTCGCTCTCGCTCTCTGTCTCGCTGTGTTTCACTCGCTCTCTCTCTCTGTCTCGCTGTGTCTCACTCGCTCTCTCTCTCTGTCTCGCTGTGTCTCACTCGCTCTCTCTCTCTGTCTCGCTGTGTCTCACTCGCTCTCTCTCTCTGTCTCGCTGTGTCTCTCTCGCTCTCTCTCTCTGTCTCGCTGTGTCTCACTCGCTCTCTCTCTGTCTCGCTGTGTCTCATCTCGCTCTCTCTCTCTGTCTCGCTGTGTCTCTCGCTCTCTCTCTCTCTGTCTCGCTGTGTCTCACTCGCTCTCTCTCTCTGTCTCGCTGTCTCTCTCGCTCTCTCTCTCTGTCTCGCTGTGTCTCACTGCTCGCTCTCTCTCTGTCTCGCTGTGTCTCACTCGCTCTCGTCTCTCTGTCTCGCTGTGCTCTCTCGCTCTCTCTGCTGTCTCGCTGTGTCTCACTTTCGCTCTCTCTCTCTGTCTGCTGTGTCTCACTCGCTCTCTCTCTCTCTGTCTCGCTGTGTCTCACTCGCTCTCTCTCTCTGTCTCGCTGTGTCTCACTCGCTCTCTCTCTCTGTCTCGCTGTGTTTCTCGCTCTTTCTGTCTCGCTGTGTTTCTCGCTCTCTCTCTCTCTCGCTGTCTCTCTCTCTCTGTCTCGCTGTGTTTCTCGCTCTCTCTCTCTCTGTCTCTCTCGCTCTCTCTCTCGCTGTCTCTCTCGCTCTCTCTCTCTCTCGCTGTGTCTCACTCGCTCTCTGTCTCGCTGTGTTTCACTCGCTCTCTGTCTCGCTGTGTTTCACTCGCTCTCTGTCTCGCTGTGTTTCACTCGCTCTCGCTCTCTGTCTCGCTGTGTTTCACTCGCTCTCGCTCTCTGTCTCGCTGTGTTTCACTCGCTCTCTCTCTCTCTCGCTGTGTTTCACTCGCTCTCGCTCTCTGTCTCGCTGTGTTTCACTCACTCTCTGTCTCGCTGTGTTTCACTCGCTCTCTGTCTCGCTGTGTTTCACTCGCTCTCTGTCTCGCTGTGTTTCCCTCGCTCTCTCTCTCTCTGCCTCGCTGTGTTTCACTCGCTCTCTCTCTCTGTCTCGCTGTGTTTCACTCGCTCTCTGTCTCGCTGTGTTTCACTCGCTCTCTCTCTCGCTGTGTTTCACTCGCTCTCTCTCTCTGTCTCGCTGTGTTTCACTCGACTCTTGCTCTCTGTCTCGCTGTGTTTCACTCGCTCTCTCTCTGTCTCGCTAGTGTTTCCTGCTGTCTCACTCGCTCTCTCTCTCTGTCTCGCTGTGTTTCACTCGCTCTCGCTCTCTGTCTCGCTGTGTTTCACTCGCTCTCGCTGTGTTTCACTCGTCTCTCTGTCTCGCTGTGTTTCACTCGCTCTCTCTCTCGCTGTGTTTCACTCGCTCTCTGTCTCGCTGTGTTTCACTCGCTCTCTCTCTCTCTCGCTGTGTTTCACTCGCTCTCTCTCTCTGTCTCGCTGTGTTTCACTCGCTCTCTCTCTCTGTCTCGCTGTGTTTCACTCTCTCTCTCTCTCGCTGTGTTTCCCTCGCTCTCGCTCTCTGTCTCGCTGTGTTTCACTCGCTCTCCGCTGTGTTTCCCTCGCTCTCGCTCTCTGTCTCGCTGTGTTTCACTCGCTCTCCGCTGTGTTTCACTCGCTCTCGCTGTGTTTCTGCTCGCTCTCTCTCTCTGTCTCGCTGTGTTTCCCTCGCTCTCTCTCTCTGTCTCGCTGTGTTTCACTCGCTCTGCGCTCTCTGTCTCGCTGTGTTTCCCTCTCTCTCTCGCTGTCTCTCTCTCTCTGTCTCGCTGTGTTTCTCGCTCTCTCTCTCTCGCTGTGTCTCTCTCGCTCTCTCTCTCTCTCGCTGTGTTTCACTCGCTCTCTGTCTCGCTGTGTTTCACTCGCTCTCTGTCTCGCTGTGTTTCACTCCGCTCTCTGTCTCGCTGTGTTTCACTCGCTCTCGCTCTCTGTCTCGCTGTGTTTCACTCGCTCTCTCTCTCTGCTCTCTCGCTGTGTTTCACTCGCTCTCGCTCTCTGTCTCGCTGTGTTTCACTCGCTCTCTGTCTCGCTGTGTTTCACTCGCTCTCTGTCTCGCTGTGTTTCCCTCGCTCTCTCTCTGCCTCGCTGTGTTTCACTCGCTCTCTCTCTCTGCCTCGCTGTGTTTCCTCGCTCGTCTCTCTCTCTGTCTCGCTGTGTTTCACTCGCTCTCTGTCTCGCTGTGTTTCACTCGCTCTCGTCTCGCTGTGTTTCACTCGCTCTCTCTCTCTGTCTCGCTGTGTTTCACTCGCTCTTGCTCTCTGTCTCGCTGTGTTTCACTCGCTCTCTCTCTCTGTCTCGCTGTGTTTCACTCGCTCTCTGTCTCGCTGTGTTTCACTCGCTCTCGCTCTCTGTCTCGCTGTGTTTCACTCGCTCTCGCTGTGTTTCACTCGCTCTCGCTGTGTTTCACTCGCTCTCTGTCTCGCTGTGTTTCACTCGCTCTCTCTCTCTGTCTCGCTGTGTTTCACTCGCTCTCTCTCTCTGCCTCGCTGTGTTTCACTCTCTCTCTCTCTCGCTGTGTTTCACTCGCTCTCTCTCTCTGTCTCGCTGTGTTTCACTCGCTCTCTCTCTCTGTCTCTCGCTGTGTCTCACTCGCTCTCTCTCTCTCTGTCTCGCTGTGTCTCACTCGCTCTCTCTCTCTGTCTCGCTGTGTTTCACTCGCCTCTCTCTGTCTCGCTGTGTTTCACTCGCTCTCTCTCTCTGTCTCGCTGTGTTTCACTCGCTCTCTCTCTCTGTCTCGCTGTGTCTCACTCGCTCTCTCTCTCTGTCTCGCTGTGTCTCACTCGCTCTCTCTCTCTGTCTCGCTGTGTCTCACTCTCTCTCTCTCTGTCTCGCTGTGTCTCACTCGCTCTCTCTCTCTGTCTCGCTGTGTCTCACTCGCTCTCTCTCTCTGTCTCGCTGTGTCTCACTCGCTCTCTCTCTCTGTCTCGCTGTGTCTCACTCGCTCTCTCTCTCTGTCTCGCTGTGTCTCACTCGCTCTCTCTCTCTGTCTCGCTGTGTCTCACTCTGCTCTCTCTCTCTGTCTCTGCTGTGTCTCACTCGCTCTCTCTCTCTGTCTCGCTGTGTCTCACTCGCTCTCTCTCTCTGTCTCGCTGTGTCTCACTCGCTCTCTCTCTCTCTGTCTCGCTGTGTCTCACTCGCTCTCTCTCTCTGTCTCGCTGTGTCTCACTCGCTCTCTCTCTCTGTCTCGCTGTGTCTCACTCGCTCTCTCTCTCTCTGTCTCGCTGTGTCTCACTCGCTCTCTCTCTCTGTCTCGCTGTGTCTCACTCGCTCTCTCTCTCTGTCTCGCTGTGTTTCTCGCTCTTTCTGTCTCGCTGTGTTTCTCGCTCTCTCTCTCTCTCGCTGTCTCTCTCTCTCTGTCTCGCTGTGTTTCTCGCTCTCTCTCTCTCTCGCTGTCTCTCTCGCTCTCTCTCTCTCTCTCGCTGTGTCTCACTCGCTCTCTGTCTCGCTGTGTTTCACTCGCTCTCTGTCTCGCTGTGTTTCACTCGCTCTCTGTCTCGCTGTGTTTCACTCGCTCTCTCTGTCTCGCTGTGTTTCACTCGCTCTCGCTCTCTCTCTCGCTGTGTTTCACTCGCTCTCGCTCTCTGTCTCGCTGTGTTTCACTCGCGCTCTCTCTCTCTCTCTCGCTGTGTTTCACTCGCTCTCGCTCTCTGTCTCGCTGTGTTTCACTCGCTCTCTGTCTCGCTGTGTTTCACTCGCTCTCTGTCTCGCTGTGTTTCACTCGCTCTCTGTCTCGCTGTGTTTCCCTCGCTCTCTCTCTCTGCCTCGCTGTGTTTCACTCGCTCTCTCTCTCTGTCTCGCTGTGTTTCACTCGCTCTCTGTCTCGCTGTGTTTCACTCGCTCTCTCTCTCGCTGTGTTTCACTCGCTCTCTCTCTCTGTCTCGCTGTGTTTCACTCGCTCTTGCTCTCTGTCTCGCTGTGTTTCCCTCGCTCTCTCTCTCTGTCTCGCTGTCTCTCTCGCTCTCTCTCTCTGTCTCGCTGTGTTTCACTCGCTCTCGCTCTCTGTCTCGCTGTGTTTCACTCGCTCTCGCTGTGTTTCACTGCTCTCTCTCTCTCTCTCGCTGTGTTTCCCTCGCTCTCTGTCTCGCTGTGTTTCACTCGCTCTCGCTGTGTTTCACTCGCTCTCTGTCTCGCTGTGTTTCACTCGCTCTCTCTCTCTCTCGCTGTGTTTCACTCGCTCTCTCTCTCTGCCTCGCTGTGTTTCCCTCGCTCTCTCTCTCTGTCTCGCTGTGTTTCACTCTCTCTCTCTCTCGCTGTGTTTCCCTCGCTCTCGCTCTCTGTCTCGCTGTGTTTCACTCGCTCTCTCGCTGTGTTTCCCTCGCTCTCGCTCTCTGTCTCGCTGTGTTTCACTCGCTCTCTCGCTGTGTTTCACTCGCTCTCGCTGTGTTTCACTTGCTCTCTCTCTCTGTCTCGCTGTGTTTCCCTCGCTCTCTCTCTCTGTCTCGCTGTGTTTCACTCGCTCTCGCTCTCTGTCTCGCTGTGTTTCCCTCTCTCTCTCGCTGTCTCTCTCTCTCTGTCTCGCTGTGTTTCTCGCTCTCTCTCTCTCTCGCTGTCTCTCTCGCTCTCTCTCTCTCTCGCTGTGTTTCACTCGCTCTCTGTCTCGCTGTGTTTCACTCGCTCTCTGTCTCGCTGTGTTTCACTCGCTCTCTGTCTCGCTGTGTTTCACTCGCTCTCGCTCTCTGTCTCGCTGTGTTTCACTCGCTCTCTCTCTCTCTCTCTCGCTGTGTTTCACTCGCTCTCGCTCTCTGTCTCGCTGTGTTTCACTCGCTCTCTGTCTCGCTGTGTTTCACTCGCTCTCTGTCTCGCTGTGTTTCCCTCGCTCTCTCTCTCTGCCTCGCTGTGTTTCACTCGCTCTCTCTCTCTGCCTCGCTGTGTTTCACTCGCTCTCTCTCTCTGTCTCGCTGTGTTTCACTCGCTCTCTGTCTCGCTGTGTTTCACTCGCTCTCTCGCTGTGTTTCACTCGCTCTCTCTCTCTGTCTCGCTGTGTTTCACTCGCTCTTGCTCTCTGTCTCGCTGTGTTTCCCTCGCTCTCTCTCTCTGTCTCGCTGTGTTTCCCTCCGCTCTCTGTCTCGCTGTGTTTCACTCGCTCTCGCTCTCTGTCTCGCTGTGTTTCACTCGCTCTCGCTGTGTTTCACTCGCTCTCGCTGTGTTTCACTCGCTCTCTGTCTCGCTGTGTTTCACTCGCTCTCTCTCTCTGTCTCGCTGTGTTGCTCGCTCTCTCTCTGCCTCGCCTGTTTCACTCTCTCTCTCTCTCCTCCGTTTCACTCGCTCTCTCTCTCTGTCTCCGCCTGTGTTTCACTCTCTCTGCTGTGTTTCCTCTCGCTCTCTCTCTCTGTCTCGCTGTGTTTCACTCGCTCTCTCTCTCTCTCTCGCTGTGTTTCACTCGCTCTCTCTCTGCCTCGCTGTGTTTCCCTCGCTCTCTCTCTCTGTCTCGCTGTGTTGCTCTCTCTCTCTGCTGTGTTTCCTCAGCTCTCTCTCTCTGTCTCGCTGTGTTTCACTCGCTCTGCTGTGTTTCCCCTCGCTCTCTCTCTCTGTCTCGCTGTGTTTCACTCGCTCTCTCTCTCTGTCTCGCTGTGTTTCACCGCTCTCTCTCTCTCGCTGTGTTTCCCTCGCTCTCGCTCTCTGTCTCGCTGTGTTTCCCTCGCTCTCTCTCTCTGTCTCGCTGTGTTTCACTCGCTCTCGTTGTGTTTCACTCGCTCTCTGTCTCGCTGTGTTTCTCTCGCTCTCTGTCTCGCTGTGTTTCTCTCGCTCTCTGTCTCGCTGTGTTTCACTCGCTCTCTCTCTCTGTCTCGCTGTGTTTCACTCGCTCTCTCTGTCTCGCTGTGTTTCACTCGCTCTCTCTCTCTGTCTCGCTGTGTTTCACTCGCTCTCTCTCTCTCTGTCTCGCTGTGTTTCACTCGCTCTCTCTCTCTCTCGCTGTGTTTCACTCGCTCTCTCTCTCTGTCTCGCTGTGTTTCCCTCGCTCTCTCTCTCTGTCTCGCTGTGTTTCACTCGCTCTCTCTCTCTGTCTCGCTGTGTTTCACTCGCTCTCGCTGTGTTTCCCTCGCTCTCGCTCTCTGTCTCGCTGTGTTTCACTCGCTCTCGCTCTCTGTCTCGCTGTGTTTCCCTCGCTCTCTCTCTCTGTCTCGCTGTGTTTCACTCGCTCTCGCGGTGTTTCACTCGCTCTCTGTCTCGCTGTGTTTCACTCGCTCTCTGTCTCGCTGTGTTTCACTCGCTCTCTCTCTCTGTCTCGCTGTGTTTCACTCGCTCTCTCTCTCTGTCTCGCTGTGTTTCACTCGCTCTCTCTCTCTGTCTCGCTGTGTTTCACTCGCTCTCGCTCTCTGTCTCGCTGTGTTTCCCTCGCTCTCTGTCTCGCTGTGTTTCACTCGCTCTCTCTCTCTGTCTCGCTGTGTTTCACTCGCTCTCTCTCTCTGTCTCGCTGTGTTTCACTCGCTCTCTCTCTCTGTCTCGCTGTGTTTCACTCGCTCTCGCTGTGTTTCACTCGCTCTCGCTGTGTTTCCCTCGCTCTCTCTCTCTCTCGCTGTGTTTCACTCGCTCTCTCTCTCTGTCTCGCTGTGTTTCACTCGCTCTCGCTGTGTTTCACTCGCTCTCTGTCTCGCTGTGTTTCTCTCGCTCTCTGTCTCGCTGTGTTTCTCTCGCTCTCTGTCTCGCTGTGTTTCTCTCGCTCTCTCTCTCTGTCTCGCTGTGTTTCACTCGCTCTCTCTGTCTCGCTGTGTTTCACTCGCTCTCTCTCTGTCTCGCTGTGTTTCACTCGCTCTCGCTGTGTTTCACTCGCTCTCTGTCTCGCTGTGTCTCACTCGCTCTCTCTCTCTGTCTCGCTGTGTTTCACTCGCTCTCTCTCTCTCTGTCTCGCTGTGTCTCACTCGCTCTCTCTCTCTGTCTCGCTGTGTCTCACTCGCTCTCTCTCGCTGTCTCGCTGTGTCTCACTCGCTCTCTCTCTCTGTCTCGCTGTGTCTCACTCGCTCTCTCTCTCTCTGTCTCGCTGTGTCTCACTCGCTCTCTCTCTCTGTCTCGCTGTGTCTCACTCGCTCTCTCTCTCTCTGTCTCGCTGTTTCTCGCTCTTTCTTATCTTAACCTGTGTTTTCTCGCTCTCTCTCTCTCTCTCGCTGTCTCTCTCTCTCTGTCTCGCTGTGTTTCTCGCTCTCTCTCTCTCGCTGTCTCTCTCTCCGCTCTCTCTCTCTCTCATGTGTCTCACTCGCTCTCTGTCTCACTGTGTTTCACTGCTCTCATCCTTCAATGTTTCACTCGCTCTCTGTCTCTGCTATGTTTCACGCTCTCTCTCTGTCTCATGTGTTTCACTTTCCGCTCTCGCTCTCTGTCTCGCTGTGTTTCACTCGGCTCTCTCTCTCTCTCTGTGTTTCACTCGGCTCTCTGTCTCGCTGTGTTTCACTCATTTCTCGCTGCTGTGTTTCACTCGCTCTCTGTCTCGCTGTGTTTCACTGCGCTCTCTGTCTCTCTCGGCTGTGTTTCCTCGCTCTCTCTCTCTGCCTCGCTGTGTTTCCTCGCTCTCTCTCTCTCTGTCTCGCTGTGTTTCACTCGCTCTCTGTCTCGCTGTGTTTCACTCGCTCTCTCTCTCGCTGTGTTTCACTCGCTCTCTCTCTCTGTCTCGCTGTGTTTCACTCGCTCTTGCTCTCTGTCTCGCTGTGTTTCACTCGCTCTCTCTCTCTGTCTCGCTGTGTTTCCCTCGCTGTCTCTCTCGCTCTCTCTCTCTGTCTCGCTGTGTTTCACTCGCTCTCGCTCTCTGTCTCGCTGTGTTCTACTCGCTCTCGCTGTGTTTCACTGCTCTCTCTCTCTCTCTCGCTGTGTTTCACTCGCTCTCTCTGTCTCGCTGTGTTTCACTCGCTCTCGCTGTGTTTCACTCGCTCTCTGTCTCGCTGTGTTTCACTCGCTCTCTCTCTCTCTCGCTGTGTTTCACTCGCTCTCTCTCTCTGCCTCGCTGTGTTTCCCTCGCTCTCTCTCTCTGTCTCGCTGTGTTTCACTCTCTCTCTCTCTCGCTGTGTTTCCCTCGCTCTCGCTCTCTGTCTCCTTTGTGTTTCCCTTTCCTTTCTGCTGTTTTCACTCGCTTTCTCGCTGTGTTTCACTTGCTCTCTCTCTCTCTGTCTCGCTGTGTTTCCCTCGCTCTCTCTCTGTCTCGCTGTGTTTCTCGCTCCACCAGCTCTCTGTCTCGCTGTGTTTCCCTCTCTCTCTACGCTGTCTCTCTCTCTCTCTGTCTCGCTGTGTTTCTCGCTCTCTCTCTCTCTCGCTGTCTCTCTCGCTCTCTCTCTCTATCGCTGTGTTTCACTCGCTCTCTGTCTCATGTGTTTCACTCGCTCTCTGTCTCCTTTGTGTTTCACTCGCTCTCTGTCTCGCTGTGTTTCACTCGCTCTCTGTCTCGCTGTGTTTCACTCGCTCTCGCTCTCTCTCTCGCTGTGTTTCATCTCTGCTCTCTGTCTCGCTGTGTTTCACTCGCTCTCTCTCTCTCTCTCGCTGTGTTTCACTCGCTCTCGCTCTCTGTCTCGCTGTGTTTCACTCGCTCTCTGTCTCGCTGTGTTTCACTTTCGCTCTCTGTCTCGCTGTGTTTCCCTCGCTCTCTGTCTGCGCTGTGTTCCTCGCTCTCTCTGCCTCGCTGTGTTTCACTCGCTCTCTGTCTCGCTGTGTTCCACTCGCTCTCTGTCTCACCATTCGCTGTGTTTCACTCGCTCTCTCGCTGTGTTTCACTCGCTGCTCTCTCTCTGTCTCGCTGTGTTTCACTCGCTCTTGCTCTCTGTCTCGCTGTGTTTCCTGGCAAATCTATCTCTCTGTCTGCTGTGTTTCCCCTCCCGCTCTCTGTCTCGCTGTGTTTCCCTCGCTCTACGCTCTCTGTCTCGCTGTGTTTCACTCGCTCTCGCTCTGTCTCGCTGTGTTCACTCGCTCTCTGTCTGTGTTTTCACTCGCTCTCTCTCTCTGTCTCGCTGTGTTTCACTGCTCTCGCTCTCTGTCTCGCTGTGTTTCACTCGCTCTCGCTGTGTTTCACTCGCTCTCGCTGTGTTTCACTCTCTCTCTCTCTCGCTGTGTTTCACTCGCTCTCTCTCTCTGTCTCTGTGTTTATGGCTCTCGCTGTGTTTCCCTCGCTCTCTCTGTCTCGCTGTGTTTCACTCGCTCTCTCTCTCTCTCGCGCTGTGTTTCGCTCTCTCTCTCTGCCTCTGTGTTCTGTCCCTCGTCTGTCACTCTCTCTCTGTCTCGCTGTGTTCACTCGCTCTCTCTCTCTGTCTCGCTGTGTTTCACTCGCTCTCGCTGTGTTTCACTCGCTCTCTCTCTCTGTCTCGCTGTGTTTCACTCGCTCTCTCTCTCTGTCTCGCTGTGTTTCACGCTCTCTCTCTCTCGCTGTGTTTCCTCACTCTCGCTCTCTGTCTCAGCTGTGTTTCCCTCTCTGTCTCTCTGTCTCGCTGTGTTTCACTCGCTCTGTGTTTCACTCGCTCTCTGTCTCGCTGTTTTCACTCGCTCTCTCTCGCTGTGTCCTCACTCGCTCTGTCTCGCTGTGTTTCACTCGTCCTCTGTCTCGCTGTGTTTCACTCGGCTCTCTGATCTCGGCTGTTTCACTCGTCTCTGTCTCGCTGTGTTTCACTCGCTCGCTCTCTCTCTCGCTGTGTTTCACTCGCTCTCTCTCTCTCTCTCGCTGTGTTCACTCGGCTCTCGCTCTCTGTCTCGCTGTGTTTCACTCCGCTCTCTGTCTCTGTCTCAATGTTCACTCGCTCTGTCTCGCTGTGTTTCACTCGCTCTGTCTCGCTGTGTTCACTCGCTCTGCCTCGCTGTGTTCACTCGCTCTCTCTCTGTCTCGTGTGTTTCCCTCACTCTCGCTGTCTGTCTCATTTGTTTCACTTGCTCTCTCTCTCTGTCTCGCTGTGTTTCACTCTCTCTCTCTGTCTCGTGTTTCACTCGCTCTCTCTCTCTCTGTCTCGCTGTGTTTCACTCGCTCTCTCTCTCTGTCTCGCTGTGTTTCACGCTCTCTCTCTCTCGCTGTGTTTCCCTCGCTCTCGCTCTCTGTCTCGCTGTGTTTCCCTCGCTCTCTCTCTCTGTCTCGCTGTGTTTCACTCGCTCTCGCTGTGTTTCACTCGCTCTCTGTCTCGCTGTGTTTCTCTCGCTCTCTGTCTCGCTGTGTTTCTCTCGCTCTCTGTCTCGCTGTGTTTCACTCGCTCTCTGTCTCGCTGTGTTTCACTCGCTCTCTCTCTCTGTCTCGCTGTGTTTCTCTCGCTCTCTCTCTCTGTCTCGCTGTGTTTCACTCGCTCTCTCTCTCTGTCTCGCTGTGTTTCACTCGCTCTCTCTCTCTGTCTCGCTGTGTTTCACTCGCTCTCTCTCTCTGTCTCGCTGTGTTTCACTCGCTCTCTCTCTCTGTCTCGCTGTGTTTCACTCGCTCTCTCTCTCTGTCTCGCTGTGTTTCACTCGCTCTCTGCTCGCTGTTTCACTCGCTCTCGCTCTGTCTGCCGCTGTTTCTCAGCTCTCTCTGTCTCGCTGTGTTTCCCTCGTCTCTCTCTCTGTCTCTTTGTGTTTCACTTTCGCTCAAATATGGAATATCACTCGCTCTCTGTCTCGCTGTGTTTCCCTCGCTCTCTGTCTCGCTGTTTCACTCGCTCTATCTCTGTCTCGCTGTGTTTCACTCGAATAATATGTAAAAACATTGGTTTCATAGATATGTGATGTAAACGAACAACGGAATATGCGATGGCTGTGTTTCACTCAGCTCTGTCTCGCTGTGTTTCACTCTCGCCTCTCTGTCTCGCTGTGTTTCACTCGCTCTCTCTCTCTCTCTCGCTGTGTTTCACTCGTCTCGCTCTCTGTCTCCTTTGTGTTTCACTCATCTCTGTCTCAGCTGTGTTTCACTCGCTCTCTGTCTCGCTGTGTTTCTCTCGCTCTCTGTCTCGCTGTGTTTCACTCGTCTCTCTCTCTGTCTCGCTGTGTTTCACTCGCTCTCTCTGTCTCGCTGTGTTTCACTCGCTCTCTCTCTCTGTCTCGCTGTGTTTCACTCGCTCTCGCTGTTTTTCACTCGCTCTCTGTCTCGCTGTGTCTCACTCGCTCTCTCTCTCTGTCTCGCTGTGTTTCACTCGCTCTCTCTCTCTCTGTCTCGCTGTGTTTCACTCGCTCTCTCTCTCTGTCTCGCTGCGTTTCACTCGCTCTCTCTCTCTGTCTCGCTGTGTTTCACTCGCTCTCTCTCTCTGTCTCGCTGTGTTTCACTCGCTCTCTGTCTCGCTGTGTTTCCCTCGCTCTCGCTCTCTGTCTCGCTGTGTTTCCCTCGCTCTCGCTCTCTGTCTCGCTGTGTTTCCCTCGCTCTCTCTCTCTGTCTCGCTGTGCTTCCCTCACTCTCTCTCTCTGGCTCTCGCGGTGTTTCACTCGCTCTCTGTCTCGCTGTGTTTCCCTCGCTCTCTGTCTCGCTGTGTTTCACTCGCTCTCTCTCTCTGTCTCGCTGTGTTTCACTCGCTCTCTCTCTCTGTCTCGCTGTGTTTCTCTCGCTCTCGCTGTGTTTCACTCGCTCTCTCTCTCTGTCTCGCTGTGTTTCACTCGCTCTCTCTCTCTGTCTCGCTGTGTTTCACTCGCTCTCGCTCTCTGTCTCGCTGTGTTTCACTCGCTCTCGCTCTCTGTCTCGCTGTGTTTCCCTCGCTCTCTCTCTCTGTCTCGCTGTGTTTCACTCGCTCTCGCTCTCTGTCTCGCTGTGTTTCACTGGCTCTCTCTCTCTGTCTCGCTTTGTGTTTCACTCGCTCTCTCTCTCTGTCTCGCTGTGTTTCACTCGCTCTCTCTCTCTGTCTCGCTGTGTTTCCACTCGCTCTCTCTCTCTGTCTCACTGTGTTTCACTCGCTCTCTCTGTCTCGCTGTGTTTCACTCGCTCTCTCTGTCTCGCTGT
>NW_026289631.1:0-15182 GCF_023373465.1 Oncorhynchus keta | reverse complement strand
GTCACGATCGCCGTAAGAAGCGGACCAAAGCGCAGCGTGGTGTGAATGCATCATTTAATAGATGACGAAAAAACACAAAGTCAAACTGTACAAAACCAAATAAACAAATAACGACCGTGAAGCTATCATAAGAACTGTGCTGACACAAGCAACTAACATAGACAATCACCCACCAACAAACAATTGACAAACCAGGCTACCTAAGTATGATTCTCCAATCAGAGACAACTAATAACACCTGCCTCTGATTGAGAACCATACTTAGGCGAAGCATAGAAACCGCCAAATCATAGAAAAACAAACATAGAATGCCCACCCCAGCTCACGTCCTGATCAACACTAAAACAAGGAAAACACAAAATAACTATGGTCAGAACGTGACAGTACCCCCCCCCCCCTTAAGTTGCGGACTCCACATTAAACCTATAGGGGAGGGTCTGGGTGGGCATCTGTCCGCGGTGGCGGCGCTGGACATGGACCCCACTCCATCATTGTCTTTGTCCACCTCCTTAGCGTCCTTTGAGTAGCGACCCTCGCCGCCGACCTTGGCCTAGGAACCCTAACAAAGGGCCCCACTGGACTGAGGGGCAGCTCAGGACTGAGAGGTAGCTCAGGCTGGTTGACGGCTCTGGCAGCTCCTGGCTGACTGGCGGCTCTGGCAGATCCTGGCTGAATGGCGGCTCTGGCAGATCCTGGCTGACTGGCGGCTCCATGCTGACTGGCGGCTCTGGCGGATCCATGCTGCTGACTGGCTCCATGCTGACTGGAGCTCTGGCGGCTCCCTGCTGACTGGCGGCTCTGGCGGCTCCCCTGTGACTGACGGCTCTGGCAGCTCCATGCTGACTGGCGTCTCTGTTGGCTCCATGCTGACTGGCGGCTCTGGCGGTTCGCTGGGCAGACTGGCGGCTCTGGCGACGCATGACAGACTGGCAGGTCTGGCGGCTCATGGAGAGACGGGAGACTCTAGCAGTTCTGGACAGACGGAGACTCGAGGCAGCTCTGGACAGAAGGGGCTCAGGCGGCGCTGGGAAGACTGACCAGCTCAGACGGCGGACAGGGCAGACTGGAGACTCTGGCAGCGCTGGAGAGGAGGAAGGCTCCGGCAGCGCTGGACAGGCAGGAGCACCTGTAGGGATGAGATGGAGAGACAGCCTGGGGGGCTGCCACCGGAGGGCTGGTGCGTGGAGGTGGTACTGGATAGACCGGACCGTGCAGGCGCACTGGAGCTCTTGAGCACAGAGCCTGCCCAACCATACCTGGTTGAATGCTCCCGGTCGCCCTGCCCGTGCTGAGGTGGAAATCCCGCACTGGGCTGTGCAGGCAAACCCGGGGACACCATGCGTAAGGCTGGTGCCATGTACGCCGGCCCAGGAGACGACTGGAGACCAGATGCGTAGAGGCGGCTTCATGGCACTTGGCTCGATGCCCACTCTAGACCGGCCGATGGGCGGAGCTGGTATGTACCGCACCGGACTATGCACCCGCACTGGGGACACTGTGCGCTCCACAGCATAACACGGTGCCTCCTGGTCTCTCTCGCCCCGGTAAGCACAGGAGCTGGGTGCAGGTCTCCTAACTGGCTTCGCCACACTTCCTGTGTGCCCCCACCCAATACATTTTTGGGGCTGACTCTCGGGCTTCCATCCGCGCCGCCGTGCTGCCTCCTCATACCAGCGCCTCTCCGCCTTCGCTGCCTCCAGCTCTTCCTTGGGCGGCGATATTCTCCTGGCTGTACCCAGGGTCCTTTACCGTCCAACTCGTCCTCCCATGTCATTCCCTTTACGCTGCTCCTGCTGCCGCTTCTCCTGTTGCACTTGGTGTGGCTCCCCCTTTGCCCAGGGTCCTCTCCCGTCGAGATTTCTTCCCAAGTCCAGAAGTCCTGGATTGCGCTGCTCCTGCTGCCGCTGCCTGTCACCATGCCGCTGGTCCTGTTGTGGTGGGGTTCACGATCGTCGTATGAAGCGGACCAAAAGCGCAGCGTGGTGTGAATGCATCATTTAACAATCCTTGGAAGTGGCGCATGGATATTTTTTCCATTTTCAGTGATCAGATTTTCCTGCACTTTTTGATGAAACACATTCTGTTATAGTCACAGCCAGTTTTAGAAACGTCTGAGTGTTTTCTATCCACACATACTAATCATATGCATATACTATATTCCTGGCATGAATAGCAGAGGCTGAAATGTTGCGCGATTTTTAACAAAAAGCTGCGAAAATTCGCAGGATGACGACAAAAAACACAAAGTCAACTGTACAAAACCAAATAAACAAATAACGACCGTGAAGCTATCCTAAGAACTGTGCTGACACAAGCAACTAACATAGACAATCACCCACAAACAAACAGTGAAACCCAGGCTACCTAAGTATGATTGACAACTAATGACACCTGCCTCTGATTGAGAACCATACTAGGCCGAAACATAGAAATCCCCAAATCATAAAAACAAACATAGACTGCAGACCCCAACTCACGCCCTGACCATACTAAATAATGACAAAACAAAGGAAATAAAGGTCAGAACGTGACAAGAACACATCTGATCAACACAACATCAGATCACATCTGATCAATACACAACATAATCACAGAACACATCCTGATCAATACACAACATAATCACAGAACACATCCTGATCAATACACAACATAATCACAGAACACATCCTGATCAACACAACATTAGAACACATCTGATCAATACAACATTAGAACACAGAGTGACACATGGAGTAAAACAAACATACAGTCAATAATACAGTATAAACAAGTCTATATACGATGTGAGCAAATGAGGTGAGATAAGGGAGGAAAAGGCAAAAAAAATGCCATGGTGGCAAAGTAAATACAATATAGCAAGTAAAACACTGGAATGGTAGATTTGCAGTGGAAGAATGCAAAGTAGAAATAGAAATAATGGGGTGCAAAAGGACAAAATGAATAAATAACATGCTGGCTAAAACGTCCTGATCAGCACCAAATAGACAATATGATAATGAGCAGGTCTCATCTCAACTTAACAAACATGTCCACTGCCTAATTGTAGCCTAACTGATATCCAAATGGAGATTCTGTGAGAACAAAATCTGATAATGATTGATTGATAAAAATGGTCAAAGACTCCAGCCACCCAAGTCATAGACTGTTGTCTCCTGAACACATAATCAAATGGGCTATATACCCCCCTTCTACGCTGCTGCTACTCTCTGTTATTATCTATGCATAGTCACTTTAAATAACTCTACCTACATGTACATATCACCTCAATACCGGTGCCCCCCACAGATGACTCTGTACCGGTACCCCTGTATATAGCCTCCACATTGACTCTGTACCGGTACTCCCTGTATATAGCTCCACATTGACTCTGTACCGGTACCTGTATATAGTCTCCACATTGACTCTGTACCGGTACTCCTGTATATAGCCTCCACATTGACTCTGTACCGGTACCCCCTGTATATAGCCTCCACATTGACTCTGTGCCGTAATACCCTGTATATAGCGCCACATTGACTCTGTACCGGTGCCCCCCTGTATATAGCCTCCATTGACTCTGTGCCGGTGCCCCTGTATAGCCTCCACATTGACTCTGTGCCAGTGCACCCCTGTATATAGCCTCCACATTGACTCTGTGCAGTACCCCCTGTATATAGTCTCCCACATTGACTCTGTGCCGGTATTCCCTGTATATAGCCTCCACATTGACTCTGTACCGTAATACCCTGTATATAGTCTCCACATTGACTCTGTACTGGTTTCCCCTGTATATAGCCTCCACATTGACTCTGTCCGTAATTACCCTGTATATAGCCTCCACATTGACTCTGTGCAGTTCCCCCTGTTGGTAGCCTCCACACTTGACTCTGTAATTCTACCCCCTGTTTATAGCCTCCACTTGACTCTGTGCTGTTGTACACCCCTTATGGTTACACACCTTGCTCTGTAAGGTCTACTACCCTGTTGTATTTTTCACTGTACCCCCTGTATATAGCATCCACTTGAGGTCTGTGCTGTTGTATTCCCTGTATATAGCTCCACCTTGTATTCTGCATTTTCACTGTAACTACCACCTGTTCTATTCAGCATTTCACTGTGCCGTCTACTACACCTGTTGTATTCAGCATTTCACTTGAGGTCTATGCAATTGTTGTATTCAGCATTTCACTGTGCCTACACCTGTTGTATTCAGCATTTCACTGTGTGGTCTACTACCCTGTTGTATTCAGCATTTCACTGTACTGGTCTACTACACCTGTTGTATTCAGCATTTCACTGTGGGTCTACTACACCTGTTGTATTCAGCATTTCACTGTAAGGTCTACTACACCTGTTGTATTCAGCATTTTCACTGTGAGGTCTACTACACCTGTTGTATTCAGCATTTCACTGTAGGTCTACTACACCTGTTGTATTCAGCATTTCACTGTAAGGTCTACTACACCTGTTGTATTCAGCATTTCACTGTGAGGTCTACTGTGAGGTTTACCCTGTTGTATTCAGCATTTCACTGTGAGGTCTACTACACCTGTTGTATTCAGCATTTCACTGTAAGGTCTACTACACCTGTTGTATTCAGCATTTCACTGTGAGGTCTACTACACCTGTTGTATTCAGCATTTCACTGTGAGGTCTACTACACCTGTTGTATTCAGCATTTCACTGTGAGGGTCTACTACACCTGTTGTATTCAGCATTTCACTGTAAGGTCTACTACACCTGTTGTATTCAGCATTTTCACTGTTGTATTCAGGTCTACTACACCTGTTGTATTCAGCATTTCACTGTAAGGTCTACTACACCTGTTGTATTCAGTATTTCACTGTAGGTCTACTACACCTGTTGTATTCAGCATTTCACTGTAAGTCTACTACACCTGTTGTATTCAGCATTTCACTGTAAGGTCTACTACACCTGTTGTATTCAGCATTTCACTGTAAGGTCTACTACACCTGTTGTATTCAGCATTTCACTGTAAGGTCTACTACACCTGTTGTATTCAGCATTTCACTGTGAGGTCTACTACACCTGTTGTATTCAGCATTTCACTGTGAGGTCTACTACACCTGTTGTATTCAGCATTTCACTGTGAGGTCTACTACACCTGTTGTATTCAGCATTTCACTGTGAGGTCTACTACACCTGTTGTATTCAGCATTTCACTGTGAGGTCTACTACACCTGTTGTATTCAGCATTTCACTGTGAGGTCTACTACACCTGTTGTATTCAGCATTTCACTGTGAGGTCTACTACACCTGTTGTATTCAGCATTTCACTGTAAGGTCTACTACACCTGTTGTATTCAGCATTTCACTGTAAGGTCTACTACACCTGTTGTATTCAGCATTTCACTGTGAGTCTACTACACCTGTTGTATTCAGCATTTCACTGTGAGGTCTACTACACCTGTTGTATTCAGCATTTCACTGTAGGTCTACTACACCTGTTGTATTCAGCATTTCACTGTGAGGTCTACTACACCTGTTGTATTCAGCATTTCACTGTAAGGGTCTACTACACCTGTTGTATTCAGCATTTCACTGTAAGTCTACTACACCTGTTGTATTCAGCATTTCACTGTAAGGTCTACTACACCTGTTGTATTCAGCATTTCACTGTAAGGTCTACTACACCTGTTGTATTCAGCATTTCACTGTAAGGTCTACTACACCTGTTGTATTCAGCATTTCACTGTAGGTCTACTACACCTGTTGTATTCAGCATTTCACTGTAAGGTCTACTACACCTGTTGTATTCAGCATTTCACTGTGAGGTCTACTACACCTGTTGTATTCAGCATTTCACTGTTCTACTACACCTGTTGTATTCAGCATTTCACTGTAAGGTCTACTACACCTGTTGTATTCAGCATTTCACTGTAAGGTCTACTACACCTGTTGTATTCAGCATTTCACTGTAAGGTCTACTACACCTGTTGTATTCAGCATTTCACTGTGAGGTCTACTACACCTGTTGTATTCAGCATTTCACTGTAAGGTCTACTACACCTGTTGTATTCAGCATTTCACTGTAAGGTCTACTACACCTGTTGTATTCAGCATTTCACTGTAAGGTCTACTACACCTGTTGTATTCAGCATTTCACTGTAAGGTCTACTACACCTGTTGTATTCAGCATTTCACTGTAAGGTCTACTACACCTGTTGTATTCAGCATTTCACTGTAGGTCTACTACACCTGTTGTATTCAGCATTTCACTGTAGGTCTACTACACCTGTTGTATTCAGCATTTCACTGTAGGTCTACTACACCTGTTGTATTCAGCATTTCACTGTAAGGTCTACTACACCTGTTGTATTCAGCATTTCACTGTAGGGTCTACTACACCTGTTGTATTCAGCATTTCACTGTAAGGTCTACTACACCTGTTGTATTCAGCATTTCACTGTGAGGTCTACTACACCTGTTGTATTCAGCATTTCACTGTAGGTCTACTACACCTGTTGTATTCAGCATTTCACTGTAAGGTCTACTACACCTGTTGTATTCAGCATTTCACTGTGAGGTCTACTACACCTGTTGTATTCAGCATTTCACTGTAAGGTCTACTACACCTGTTGTATTCAGCATTTCACTGTAAGGTCTACAACACCTGTTGTATTCAGCATTTCACTGTACTACACACTGTTGTATTCAGCATTTCACTGTAAGGTCTACTACACCTGTTGTATTCCAGCATTTCACTGTGAGGTCTACTACACCTGTTGTATTCAGCATTTCACTGTAAGGTCTACTACACCTGTTGTATTCAGCATTTCACTGTAAGGTCTACTACACCTGTTGTATTCAGCATTTCACTGTGAGGTCTACTACACCTGTTGTATTCAGCATTTCACTGTAAGGTCTACTACACCTGTTGTATTCAGCATTTCACTGTGAGGTCTACTACACCTGTTGTATTCAGCATTTCACTGTGAGGTCTACTACACCTGTTGTATTCAGCATTTCACTGTAGGTCTACTACACCTGTTGTATTCAGCATTTCACTGTAAGGTCTACTACACCTGTTGTATTCAGCATTTCACTGTGAATTTCACTGGTCTACTACACCTGTTGTATTCAGCATTTCACTGTGAGGTCTACTACACCTGTTGTATTCAGCATTTCACTGTGAGGTCTACTACATATTCAGCATTTCACTGTGAGGTCTACTACACCTGTTGTATTCAGCATTTCACTGTAGAGGTCTACTACACCTGTTGTCTGGCGCAATTGACTAATAACATCTGATTTGATTTAACAAGACGAGTCCCTACGTCTTAAAGCAGAGTGAAACGGTGTTGAAATAGTTGCAGGCAGGCGATTGGCTATTGCTTCAAATCCTATTATAACAATTGGATGACTCTGGGAGGTTCAGTAAGCTTGGATGTTTTCCACCACCCTGCATCCACCTGCTGACTTGCTTCTGAAGCTAAGCAGGGTTGATCCCTGGATGGGAGACCAGATGATGCTGGAGGTGATGTCCGCGGTCCAGTAGGAGACACCCTTTCCTCTGGTCTGAATAAAAACCCCATCCCAATTCCCCAGGTGCAGTGAATGGGGACATTGCCCTGTGTAGGGTACTGTATTTCAAATGGGATGTTAAACGGGTGTCTGACTCTCTGTGGTCACTAAAGATGTCTTGGCACTTATTGTAAGAATAGGGGTGTAAACCCAGTTCTCCTGGATAAATTCCCAATCTGGCCCCTCATACACCTAATCATCCCCAACATGCAAAAGTATTCACCCCCTTTGCATTTTTTCCTATTTGGTTTGCCTTACAACTTGGGTGTTGAATCATTTGATCAACACAACACAATATTTATAAGATACAAATGTTTTTAATTGGAAACAAACAAGAAATAAGACAAAAAAACAAAAAACTTGAACGTGCAGAACTATTCCCCCCCAAAGTCAATACTTTGTAGAGCCACCTTTGCAGCAATTAATGCTGAAAGTCTCTTGGTGGTATTTCACTATAAGCCTGGCACATCTGGCCACGGGGGTTTTGCCCATTCTTCAAGGCAAAACTGCTCCAGCACCTTTGAGTTGGATGGGTTCCGCTTGTGTACAGCAATCCTTAAGTCATACCACAGATTCTCAATTGGATTCCCAGACATTTTAATGTTTCCCCTTAAACAACACAAGTGTTGATTTAGCAGTATGCTTAGGGTCATTGTCCTGCTGGAAGGTGAACCTCCGTCCCAGTCTCAAATCTCTGGAAGACTGAACCAGGTTTCCCTCAAGAGTTCCATGTATTTAGCGCCATCCATCATTCCTTCAATTCTGACCAGTTTCCCAGTCCCTGCTGATGAAAAACATCCCCATAGCATGATGCTGCCTCCACCATGCTTCACTGTGGGGATGGTGTTCTCGAATGTGCCAGACATAGTGTTTTCCTTGATGGCCAAAAGCTACATTTTAGTCTCATCTGACCAGAATACCTTCTTCAGACGTTTGGGAAGTCTCCCACATGCCTTTTGGGAACACCAAAAAGTGTTTGCTTATTTTTCTTCAAGCAATGGCTTTCTGGCCACTCTTCCGTAAAGCCCAGCTCTGTGTAGTGTACGGCTTCAAATGGTCCTATGGACAGATACTCCAGTCGCCGCTGTGGAGCTTTGCAGCTCCTTCAGGGTTATCTTTTTGGTCTCTTTGTTGCCTCTCTGATTAATGCCCTCCTTGTCTGGTCTGTGAGTTTTGGTGGTCGGTCCTCTCTTGGTAGGTTTGTTGTGATGCCATATTCTTTCCATTTTTAATAATGGAGTTAATGGTGCTCCGTGGGATGTTCAAAGTTTTAATTTTTTGAAGGCCCACAAACCTGACTCAGTTACACTAGCTCTGTCAGGAGGAATGGGCCAAAAATTCACCCAATTTATTGTGGGAAGCTTGTGGAAGGCTACCCAAACATTTGACCCAAGATAAACAATTTAAAGGCAATGCAACAAACACGAATTGAGTGTATGTAAACTTCTTACCAACTGTGAAATAAAAGCTGAAATAAATAATTATCTCCACTATTATTCTGACATTTCACATTCTTAAAATAAAGTGGTGATCCTAACTGACCTAACAAAGGGAATTTTTACTAGGATTAAATGTCAGGAATTGTGAAAAACTGATTTTAAATGTATTTGGCTAAGGTGTATGTAAACTCCTGACTTGGTACTGACCCTGTGTATAGTCACCTTACCCCTATACATATCTACCTCCATCACTCCAGTATCCCAGAACATTGTTAATATGGTACTGACCCTGTATATAGTAGTAACCTTACCTCTATACACATCTACCATATCTCGCTCATCACTCCAGTATCCTGTACATTTAAACTATGCCACTTTGTTTACATACCTACATTATAAATACTATATGTATATACTGTACTCGATACCATCTACTGCATCTTGCCTATGCCAGTTCTGTACCATCACTCATTCATATATCTTTATGTACATATTCTTTTATCCCTTTACACTTGTGTGTATAAGGTAGTAGTTTTGGAATTGTTAGGTTCGTTACTGGTTGGTTATTCACTGCGCGCGGAACTAGAAGCACAAGGGAGGAACCGCCCCTGCGATGCAGAGGAGGAGCCGTGACAGTACTGACCCCTGTGTGTCAGTCACCTTCCCCCTATGCGTATCTACCTCCATCCTCCAGTATCCTCATCTCCTTGCCCTATACATATCTACATACATCATCAGTATCCTGTCACCTTCCCCTATACATATCTGCCTCCATCACTCCAGTATCCCTGTCTCCTTCCCCCTATACATATCTGCCTCCACATCACCCTGTCTCCTTCCCTGTATCTACCTCCATCATCCAGTAACCTTCCCTATACATATCTACCTCCATCACTCCAGTAACCCTCTATACATATCTACCTCCATCATACCTGTACATATCTGCCTCCATCCTCCAGTGACCTGGCTATCTGCCTCCATCACTCCAGTATCCCTGTCTCTACTTCCATCCCCAGTATGTGCATATCTGCCTCCATCCTCCAGTATCCCTGTCACCTTACCCCTATACATATCTACCTCCACATCCTCCAGTATCCCTGTCTCCTTACTATACATATCTGCACTCCATCCTCCCAGTATCCCTGTCTCCTTCCCCCTATATCTGCCTCCATCATCAGTGTCCCTGTCTCCATCCCTATGCTATCTGCCTCCATCAACTCTCCTTTCTCATTCCCCTATGCATATCTACACTCCATCACTCCAGTATCCCTGTCTCCTTCCCCTATACATATCTGCCTCCATCATCGGTATCCCTGTCCTTCCCCCTATGCATATCTATCATCCTCCATCACCCATCATCAGTGTCCTGTCTCCTTCCCCCTGCTACATAGCTACCTCATCCTCCATCACTCCTATCCCTGTGGTCTTCAATAGCTCAGTTGAGTGAGCATAGCGCTTGTAACGCCAGGGTAGTGGGTTCGATCCCCGGGACCACCCTTGTAGAATGTATGCACACATGACTGTAAGTCGCTTTGGATAAGCGTCTGCTAAATCAGCATATGTTATGTTATTAATCATCGGTATCCTGTCTCCTTTATATGTCTGCGCTCCCGTCATCTGATGTCCGCAATGTAATACCCTATGCATATCTGCCTCCGTCACTCCGGTGTCCTGATGTCCTTTGGCCTATGTGTGTCTTACTATCCCGTCATCGATCTGTCCTTGGCCTATGTATGCCTGCCTCCATCACTCCAGTATCCTGTCTACTACACCTATACATATCTACCTCCATCCATCCAGTATCCCTGTCTCCTTGCCCCTATACATACCTACCTCCATCACTCCAGTATCCCTGTCCCTTCCCCTATACATATCTACCTCCATCACTCCAGTATCCCTGTCACCATACACCTAGACATATCTACCTCCATCACTCCAGTATCCCTGTCACATTCCCCCATAAATATCTGCCTCCATCACTCCAGTATCCTGTCCCCTTCCCTATACATACCTACCTCCATCACTCCACTATCCCTGTCTCCTTCCCCTATATATATCTACCTCCATCACTCCAGTATCCCTGTCTCCTTCCCCTATACATATCTACCTCCATCACTCCAGTATCCTGTCTCCTTCCCCCTATACATATCTACGTCCATCACTCCAGTATCCCTGTCCTTCCCCCTATACATATCTACCTCCATCACTCCAGTATCCTTCCCTCCTATACATATCTACCTCCATCACTCCAGTATCCCTGTCTCCTTCCCCCTATACATATCTATCTCCATCACTCCAGTATCCCTGTCTCCTTCCCCTATGCATATCTACCTCCATCACTCCAGTATCCCTGTCCCCTTCCCCTATACATATCTACCTCCATCACTCCAGTATCCCTGTCTCCTTCCCTATACATATCTACCTCCATCACTCCAGTATCCCTGTCTCCTTCCCCTATACATATCTACCTCCATCACTCCAGTATCCTGTCCCTTACCCCTATACATATCTACCTCCATCACTCCAGTATCCCTGTCTCCTTCCCCCTATACATATCTACCTCCATCACTCCAGTATCCCTGTCTCCTTCCCCCTATACATATCTACCTCCATCACTCCAGTATCCCTGTCTCCTTACCCCTATACATATCTACCTCCATCACTCCAGTATCCCTGTCTCCTTCCCCCTATACATATCTACCTCCATCACTCCAGTATCCCTGTCTCCTTCCCCTATACATATCTACCTCCATCACTCCAGTATCCCTGTCTCCTTCCCCCTATACATATCTACCTCCATCACTCCAGTATCCCTGTCTCCTTCCCCTATACATATCTACCTCCATCACTCCAGTATCCCTGTCCCCTTCCCCTATACATATCTACCTCCATCACTCCAGTATCCCTGTCTCCTTCCCCCTATACATATCTACCTCCATCACTCCAGTATCCCTGTCTCCTTCCCCCTATACATATCTACCTCCATCACTCCAGTATCCCTGTCCCCTTCCCCCTATACATATCTACCTCCATCACTCCAGTATCCCTGTCTCCTTCCTCCTATACATATCTACCTCCATCACTCCAGTATCCCTGTCTCCTTCCCCCTATACATATCTACCTCCATCACTCCAGTATCCCTGTACATTGTTAATATGCTACTGACACCTGTATATAGTCACCTTCCCCCTATACATATCTACCTCCATCACTACAGTATCCCTGTCCCCTTCCCCCTATACATATCTACCTCCATCACTCCAGTATCCCAATGTTAACATGTCCCTGGATATACAGTGAGCTCCGAAAGGATAGTGACACCTTGTGAACTGACCCTGGAACTGATCCTGGAACTGACCCTGGAACTGATTCTGGAACTGACCCTGAAACTGATCCTGGAACTGACCCTGAACCTGATCCTGGAACTGACCCTGAAACTGATCCTGAAACTGATCCTGGAACTGACCCTGGAACTGACCCTGGAACTGACCCTGAAACTGATCCTGGAACTGACCCTGAAACTGATCCTGGATCTGACCCTGGAACTGATCCTGGAACTGACCCTGGAACTGATCCTAGAACTGACCCTGAAACTGATCCTGGAACTGACCCTGAAACTGATCCTGGAACTGACCCTGAAACTGATCCTGGAACTGACCCTGAAACTGATCCTGGAACTGATCCTGGAACTGATCCTGGAACTGACCCTGAAACTGATCCTGAAACTGATCCTGAAACTGATCCTGGAACTGATCCTGGAACTGGAACTGATCCTGGAACTGGAACTGGAACTGATCCTGGAACTGACCCTGAAACTGACCCTGGAACTGACCCTGAAACTGATCCTGGAACTGATCCTGGAACTGGAACTGATCCTGGAACTGGAACTGGAACTGATCCTGGAACTGGAACTGACCCTGGAACTGGAACTGATCCTGGAACTGGAACTGACCCTGGAACTGGAACGGACCCTGGAACTGGAACTGATCCTGGAACTGGAACTGGAACTGACCCTGGAACTGACCCTGGAACTGGAACTGATCCTGGAACTGGAACTGATCCTGGAACTGGAACTGACCCTGGAACTGGAACTGACCCTGGAACTGGAATCGATTCTGGAACTGGAACTGACCCTGGAACTGACCCTGGAACTGACCCTGAAACTGACCCTGAAACTGGCCCCGGTAGAACCCTGGAACTGGAACTGACCCTGGAACTGACCCTGAAACTGGCCCTGGTAGAACCCTGGAACTGGAACTGACCCTGGAACTGACCCTGAAACTGACCCTGATAGAACCCTGGAACTGGAACTGACCCTGGAACTGACCCTGGAGAACATATCAAGACCATTTCGAGGACAGCTTTTTTCCATCTACGTAACATTGCAAAAATCAGAAACTTTCTGTCCAAAAATGATGCAGAAAAATTAATCCATGCTTTTGTCACTTCTAGGTTAGACTACTGCAATGCTATATTTTCCAGCTACCCGGATAAAGCACTAAATAAACTTCAGTTAGTGCTAAATACGGCTGCTAGAATCCTGACTAGAACAAAATTTGATCATATTACTCCAGTGCTAGCCTCTCTACACTGGCTTCCTGTCAAAGCAAGGGCTGATTTCAAGGTTTACTGCTAACCTACAAAGCATTACATGGGCTTGCTCCTACCTACCTCTCTGATTTGGTCCTGCCGTACATACCTACACGTACGCTCACGGTCTGGGCGCAGGCCTCCTAATTGTCCTAAATTTCTAAGCAACAGCTGGAGGCAGGGCTTTCTCTATAGAGCTCCATTTTTATGGAACAGTCTGCCTACCCATGTCAGAGACGCAAACTCGGTCTCAACCTTTAAGTCTTTACTGAAGACTCATCTCTTCAGTGGGTCATATGATTGAGTGTAGTCTGGCCCAGGAGTGGGAAGGTGAGCGGAAGGCTCTGGAGCAACGAACCGCCCTTGCTGTCTCTGCCTGGCCGGTTCCCCTCTTTCCACTGGGATTCTCTGCCTCTAACCCTGTTACGGGGGCTGAGTCACTGGCTTGCTGGGGCTCTCTCGTGCCGTCCCGGGGGGTGCGTCACCTGGGTGGGTTGATTCACTGTTGTGGTCGGCCTGTCTGGGTTGCCCCCTTAGGTTGTACCGTGGCGGAGATCTTTGTGGGCTATACTCGGCCTTGTCTCAGGATGGTAAGTTGGTGGTTGAAGATATCCCTCTAGTGGTGTGGGGGCTGTGCTTTGGCAAAGTGGGTGAGGTTATATCCTTCCTGTTTGGCCCTGTCCGGTGTCCTCGGATGGGGCCACAGTGTCTCCTGACCCCTCCTGTCTCAGCCTCCAGTATTTATGCTGCAGTAGTTTATGTGTCGGGGCTAGGGTCAGTTTGTTATATCTGGAGTACTTCTCCTGTCCTATTCGGTGTCCTGTGTGAATCTAAGTGTGCGTTCTCTAATTCTCTCCTTCTCTCTTTCTTTCTCTCTCTCGGAGGACCTGAGCCCTAGGACCATGCCCCAGGACTACCTGACATGATGACTCCTTGCTGTCCCCAGTCCACCTGGCCATGCTGCTGCTCCAGTTTCAACTGGCCTGGGCCCCTAGGACCATGTCCCAGGACTACCTGACATGAGGACTCCTTGCTGTCCCCAGTCCACCTGGCCATGCTGCTGCTCAGTTTCAACTGTTCTGCCCATATTATTATTCAACCATGCTGGTCATTTATGAACATTTGAACATCTTTGGTCATGTTCTGTTATAATCTCTACCCGGCACAGCCAGAAGAGGACTAGCCACCCCACATATGCTCTCTCTAATTCTCTCTTTCTTTCTCTCTCTCGGAGGACCTGAGCCCTAGGACCGTGCCCCAGGACTACCTGACATGATGGCTCCTTGCTGTCCCCAGTCCACCTGACTGTGCTGCTGCTCCAGTTTCAACTGTTCTGCCTTATTATTATTCGACCATGCTGGTCATTTATGAACATTTGAACATCTTGGTCATGTTCTGTTATAATCTCTACCCGGCACAGCCAGAAGAGGACTGGCCACCCCACATAGCCCGGTTCCTCTCTAGGTTTCTTCCTAGGTTTTGGCCTTTCTAGGGAGTTTTTCCTAGCCACCGTGCTTTTACACCTGCATTGTTTGCTGTTTGGGGTTTTAGGCTGGGTTTCTGTACAGCACTTTGAGATATCAGCTGATGTACGAAGGGCTATATAAATAAATTTGATTTGATTTG
>NW_026289630.1:0-5000 GCF_023373465.1 Oncorhynchus keta | reverse complement strand
CAGGAACCAACCTACTGTAACACTACAGGAACCAGCCTACTGTAACACCACAGGAACCAGCCTACTGTAACACCACATGAACCAACCTACTGTAACACCACGGAAACCAACCTACTGTACCAACCTACTGTAACACTACAGGAACCAAGCTACTGTAACACCACAGGAACCAGCCTACTGTAACAACCTACTGTAACACTACGGGAACCAACCTACTGTAACACCACAGGAACCAGCCTACTGTAACACCACATGAACCAACCTACTGTACCAACCTACTGTAACACCACATGAACCAACCTACTGTAACACCACGGAACCAACCTACTGTACCAACCTACTGTAACACTACAGGAACCAACCTGCTGTAACACCACAGGAACCAACCTACTGTAACACCACAGGAACCTACTATAACACCACAGGAACCAACCTACTGTAACACCACAGGAACCAATCTACTGTAACATCACAGGAACCAACCTACTGTAACACCACAGGAACCATCCTACTGTAACACCACAGGAACCAACCTACTGTAACACCACAGGAACCAACCTACTGTAACACCACAGGAACCTACTGTAACACCACAGGAACCAACCTACTGTAACACCACAGGAACCATCCTACTGTAACACCACAGGAACCTACTGTAACACCACAGGAACCTACTGTAACACCACAGGAACCAACCTACTGTAACACCACAGGAACCTACTGTAACACCACAGGAACCAACCTACTGTAACACCACAGGAACCTACTGTAACACCACAGGAACCTACTGTAACACCACAGGAACCAACCTACTGTAACACCACAGGAACCAACCTACTGTACCAACCTACTGTAACACCACAGGAACCAACCTACTGTAACACCACAGGAACCTACTGTACCAACCTACTGTACCAACCTACTGTACCAACCTACAGTAACACCACAGGAACCAACCTACCAGTTGAGCCAGTTCCCGTGGTGTCACCTGCCTCCCTGCATGGTACCTGCCACCTACCTACCTGCCTGCCTGGTACCTGCCTGTCTGTCTGGTACCTACCACCTACCTACCTGTCTGCATGGTACCTACCACCTACCTACCTGTCTGCATGGTACCTACCACCTACCTACCTGCCTGCCTGGTACCTACCACCTACCTACCTGCCTGCCTGGTACCTACCACCTACCTACCTGCCTGTCTGGTACCTACCACCTGCCTACCTGTCTGCATGGTACCTGCCACCTACCTACCTGCCTGTCTGGTGCCTGCCACCTGCCTGCCTGTCTGCATGGTACCTACCACCTACCTACCTGTCTGTCTGGTGCCTGCCACCTACCTACCTGTCTGTCTGGTACCTGCCACCTACCTGGTCTGCCTGGTGCCTACCACCTACCTACCTGTCTGCATGGTACCTACCACCTACCTGCCTGTCTGCATGGTACCTGCCACCTACCTACCTGTCTGCATGGTACCTGCCACCTGCCTACCTGTCTGCATGGTACCTGCCTGCCTGCCTGGTGCCTGCCACCTACCTGCCTGTCTGTCTGGTACCTACCACCTACCTGCTGCCTGCCTGCCTGGTACCTGCCACCTGCCTACCTGTCTACATGGTGCCTACCACCTGCCTACCTGTCTACATGGTACCTGCCACCTGCCTGCCTGTCTGCCTGGTGCCTGCCACCTACCTACCTGTCTGTCTGGTGCCTACCACCTGCCTGCCTGTCTGTCTGGTACCTGCCACCTGCCTACCTGTCTGCATGGTACCTGCCACCTACCTACCTGTCTGCATGGTACCTGCCACCTGCCTGCCTGTCTGCATGGTACCTGCCACCTACCTACCTGTCTGCATGGTACCTACCACCTACCTACCTGTCTGCATGGTTACCTACCACCTACCTACCTGTCTGCATGGTACCTACCACCTACCTGCCTGTCTGCATGGTACCTACCACCTGCCTGCCTGTCTGTCTGGTGCCTGCCACCTGCCTGCCTGTCTGCATGGTACCTACCACCTGCCTGCCTGTCTGCATGGTACCTACCACCTGCCTGCCTGTCTGCATGGTACCTGCACCTGCCTACCTGTCTGCATGGTACCTGCCACCTGCCTGCCTGTCTGCCTGGTACCTACCACCTGCCTGCCTGTCTGCATGGTACCTACCACCTGCCTACCTGTCTGCATGGTACCTACCACCTGCCTGCCTGTCTGTCTGGTACCTGCCACCTACCTACCTGTCTGCATGGTACCTACCACCTGCCTACCTGTCTGCATGGTACCTACCACCTGCCTACCTGTCTGCATG
This sequence comes from Oncorhynchus keta, assembly GCF_023373465.1. NCBI lineage: Eukaryota > Metazoa > Chordata > Actinopteri > Salmoniformes > Salmonidae > Oncorhynchus > Oncorhynchus keta. The sequence goes on along the minus strand of NW_026289630.1, from coordinate 2,699 downwards.
GTACCTGCCACCTACCTACCTGTCTGCATGGTACCTGCCACCTGCCTGTCTGTCTGGTACCTACCACCTACCTACCTGCCTGGTACCTACCACCTGCCTGCCTGTCTGCATGGTGCCTGCCACCTACCTACCTGTCTGTCTGGTGCCTGCCACCTACCTACCTGTCTGTCTGGTACCTACCACCTGCCTACCTGTCTGTCTGGTACCTACCACCTGCCTGCCTGTCTGCATGGTACCTACCACCTACCTGCCTGTCTGCATGGTACCTGCCACCTACCTGCCTGTCTGTCTGGTGCCTGCCACCTACCTACCTGTCTGTCTGGTACCTGCCACCTACCTACCGTCTGTCTGGTACCTGCCACCTGCCTGCCTGTCTGTCTGGTACCTGTTTGCCTGCCTGTCTGTCTGGTTGCCTGCCACCTGCCTACCTGCCTGTCTGTCTGGTGCCTGCCACCTGCCTGCCTGTCTGTCTGGTACCTACCACCTACCTGCCTGCCTGCCTGGTGCCTGCCACCTGGTGCCTGCCTGCCTGGTGCCTTGCCACCTACCTACCTGTCTGCCTGGTTGCCTGCCACCTACCTGCCTGTCTGTCTGGTACCTGCCACCTGCCTGCCTGTCTGCATGGTACCTGCCACCTGCCTGCCTGTCTGTCTGGTACCCTGCCACCTACCTACCTGTCTTGTCTGGTTGCCTGCCACCTGCCTGCCTGTCTGCCTGTCTGGTGCCTGCCACCTCACCTGCCACCTAATCATGTCTGCATGTTGCCTGCCTACCTGCCTGCCTGCACATGCCTGGTACCTGCCACCTACCTACCTGTCTGTCTGCATGGTACCTGCCACCTACCTGTACCTGCCTGCCTGCCTGTCTGGTGCCTGCCACCTGCCTGCCTGTCTGCATGGTGCCCCTGCCACCTACCTACCTGCCTGTCTGGTGCCTACCACCTACCTGCCTGTCTGCATGGTGCCTGCCACCTGCCTGCCTGTCTGCATGGTGCCTGCCACCTACCCTGCCTGTCTGCATGGTACCTACCACCTACCTGCCTGTCTGGTGCCTACCACCTGCCTGCCTGTCTGCCTGGTACCTGCCACCTGCCTGCCTGTCTGCATGGTGCCTGCCACCTGCCTACCTGTCTGCATGGTACCTGCCACCTACCTACCTGTCTGTCTGGTGCCTGCCACCTGCCTACCTGTCTGTCTGGTGCCTACCACCTACCTGCCTGTCTTACCTGCCTGGTCTGCCTGCCTGCCCTGCCTGTCTGTCTGGTACCTGCCACCTGCCTGCCTGTCTGCCTGGTTGCCTGCCACCTTACCTGCCTGTCTGCATGGTACCTACCTGCCTACCTGTCTGCATGGTGCCTGCCACCTACCTACCTGTCTGCATGGTACCTACCACCTGCCTACCTGTCTGGTTGCCTGCCACCTGCCTGCCTGTCTGTCTGGTACCTGCCACCTGCCTGTCTGCCTGTCTGGTACCTGCCACCTACCTGCCTGTCTGCCTGGTGCCTGCCACCTGCCTCCCTGCTGTCTGGTACCTACCTGCCTACCTGCCTGTCTGTCTGGTACCTGCCACCTACCTACCTGTCTGCATGGTACCTGCCACCTACCTACCTGTCTTAAGCCCGGTACCTGCCACCTACCTACCTGTCTGCCTGGTGCCTGCCACCTACCTACCTGTCTGGTGCATGGTACCCAATCCACCTACCTGCCTGCTGTCTGTCTGGTGCCTGCCACCTGCCTGCTCTGTCTGCATGGTACCTACCACCTACCTTACCTACCTGTCTTAGCATGGTACCTGCCACCTACCTGCCTGTCTGTCTGGTACCTACCACCTACCTGTCTGTCTGGTACCTACCACCTACCTGCCTAATCTGGTACCTACCACCTACCTACCTGTCTGGTACCTGCCACCCTGCCTGCCTTGTCTTGGTGCATGGTACCTGCCACTCACCTACCTGTCTGCATGGCACCTGCCACCTACCTACCTGTCTGCATGGTACCTACCACCTGCTCTTACCTGTCTGCATGGTACCTACCACCTGCCTACCTGTCTGCCATGGTGCCCGCCACCTACCTACCTGTCTGCATGGTACCTACCACCTACCTACCTGTCTGTCTGGTACCTGCCACCTACCTACCTGTTCCATGGTCTTTACATGGTGCCTGCCACCTACCTACCTGTCTGCATGGTACCTACCACCTACCTGCTCGTCTCTGGTACGTGGTGCCTGCCACCTACCTGCCTGTCTGCATGGTTGCCTGCCACCTACCTGCCTGTCTGCATGGTACCTCCACCTGCACTGTCTGCATGGTACCTACCACCTACCTACCTGTCTGCATGGTACCTGCCACCTGCCTGCCTGTCTGCATGGTGCCTGCCACCTACCTACCTGTCTGCATGGTACCTGCCACCTGCCTGCCTCTTGCATGGTGCCTGCCACCTACCTACCTGTTCCTGTCTGCATGGTACCTACCACCTACCTCACCCTGTCTGCATGGTACCTGCCACCTACCTACTCAGTCTGCATGGTACCTGCCACCTACCTGCCTGTCTGCATGGTACCTGCCACCTACCTACCTGTCTGCATGGTACCTGCCACCTACCTGCCTGTCTGCATGGTACCTGCCACCTACCTACCCAAGTTCACATGGTACCTGCCACCTACCTACCTGTCTGCATGGTACCCTGCCACCTACCTACCT